>NC_037689.1:149811663-150041473 GCF_003255815.1 Theropithecus gelada | reverse complement strand
CTGTCAGACAGAGTCGTTTGCGTCTGCAGAGGTTTCTGCTGCTTTTTTGTTGTTGTTGTTGTTGTTGTTGTTGTTGTTGTGTAGCTGTGCCCTGTCCCCAGAGGTGGAGTCTACAGAGACAGGCAGGTTTCCTTGAGCTGCTGTGAGCTCCACCCAGTTGGAGCTTCCCAGCAGCTTTGTTTACCTACTTAAGCCTCAGCAATGGCGGGCGCCCCTCCCCCAGCCTCGCTGCTGCCTTGCTGGTAGATCACAGACTGCTGTGCTAGCAATGAGGGAGGCTCCGTGGGCGTGGGACCCTCCCGGCCAGGTGTGGGATATGATCTCCTTGTGTGCCTGTTTGCTTAAAGCGCAATATTGGGGTGGGAGTTACCCGATTTTCCAGGTGTTGTGTGTCTCAGTTCCCCTGGCTAGGTAAAGGGATTCCCTTCCCCCTTGCGCTTCCCAGGTGAGGGATGCCTCGCCCTGCTTCAGCTCTCGCTGGTCTGGCTGCAGCAGCTGACCAGCACCGATCGTCCGGCACTCCCCAGTGAGATGAACCCAGTACCTCAGTTGAAAATGCAGAAATCACCGGTCTTCTGTGTCGCTCGCGCTGGGAGTTGGAGACTGGAGCTGTTCCTATTCTGCCATCTTGCTCCGCCCCCTGTTCAATTTTTTATTGCATGGTTTTATCCATGTCTGAAGATGAGGGAATAATTTTTTAAGGTCTTAAGCTAAATGCCCTTTCCATTCACTTCCCCACATTCTTGGACAACTAATTCACACTGTCACCTCTATTTAAACGTCCAATATGTTCTCCTCCATTCTTACTTTGCACTGGGAAAATAGAAGCAATTAGAAGGCAAATACCTCATGCTCTTACCATGTCATTTATCTACCTCTCATAATCTGTACTCATATAACTTGCCTTGCCTCCCATTTCTCAGAGCTGTGTACTGGGAACTTATGTTAATCCTTCAATTTGTACCTTGCATTCCACTAAAGAGCAGCACTTCAACAAGTCTCACCTCTCTCTCCTGCTTCACCAACCTTTCTTTTTCTACTAATTGTTTTCCATCTGTTGACAAGCATGCTGTAATACCTCCTATCATAAAAATATGCAAAACAACTTTTTTGACCTCCCATTCCTCTTCTGCTTTTTGAAGTATATCTCTGCTTCTCTTTACAGCAAAATTTCTCAGAAGAATTTTCCATACTCACTGTTTCCCTTTTCTCTTCTTATTCACTAATAAATCCATTGCAGTCAAGTTTTCCATTTCATCATTTCACTGAAACTTTTCTTGCTATGTTTGCCAAGGACTTCCACTTTATCAAATCCAATGGTCAGATCTCATTGCTCATCATACCAAATCTTTCAGCAGTACCTGAAACTGTTTGCTTTCCTTTTCTTCTTGAAATGCTACCTTCCCTTGGCTTCTGCCATCCCATTCTCTCTTAATTATCCTTCTACCTCACTGGTTACTCTCAACTTTCTTCACTCCTTTCCTTTCCTGCCTATGCAACATTGGGGGACGCCCTCAGGCTCAGTCCTAAGCCCTTCCCTTCTTTCCCTAGGGAATCTTGTCAATGACTATA
The DNA here is from genome assembly GCF_003255815.1 of Theropithecus gelada. Classification (NCBI taxonomy): domain Eukaryota; kingdom Metazoa; phylum Chordata; class Mammalia; order Primates; family Cercopithecidae; genus Theropithecus; species Theropithecus gelada. The sequence continues at coordinate 150,039,901 of NC_037689.1, read as the reverse complement.
AATATGATCTATATGGTAACAACGGTCATATCTCCAGCCTTAACGTCTTTTCTAACTGATTTATTTCCAGCTGCTTATTCAGCATCTCCACTCAGATGGATGACCCAAACCAAACTCGTGAGTGCCTATCTTCTCCTATAACGAAAACCAAAACCCCATCAGCAATAAACCTTCTCCTCCAGCTCAGTAAATGTCATCCCACTCTCACATTTTTTGCCCCAGTGTATAAGACCACTAACCCTGCAGTAATAATTTATGCCTCCCTCACATACCCCAAATTTTGGCAACGTCTGTCAGCTTCCTTTGGAATTATACCACCTCCCTTGCTTTCACACAAGACTACACCACCATCATCACATGGGATATTGTGACCTCCTCCTAACTTTTACTTTCCTTAATGTCATAATTACAGAGAGGACTTCTCTGGCCATTTTCCACAGCATTTTGTACCATCGGGTATATGAGTTGCATGTTTATTGTCAGTCTTTCCCCAATAATAATATAAGCTCCATGATGATAAAAAGTTTTGTCTGTTTTGTTCATTCCTGTTTGTAACAGCAAATACATAGCACACATTAGGAACTAAAATATTTGTTTAATGAATGGCTCCTGATCCCCATCTCTCCATTATTTTGCCATGTCTAAATGCCTGAATGTTATCTCTTTTATGTATGTTCATTACTCTCCACACCCTCCATTCACTGTATTTAAATTATCTATGAGCTTACCTTTACCTGTCACCTAGTTTGGAGCAGGTGGTTTAAAGTTAACAGATATCAGACAGAAAGCAGAGCTACTCAGCTCTTTTTTACGTCCATGTTTTCCAACAAGGAGAAGGGCCATCAAACTGGAAATGATAGATTGGTTCATAACTAGAAGAGGTACTATCCCATGAGGGAACATTTGGTGTTGGGTGTATGGATTATTTGGTTACACAATAACTGGCAGAGGGGAGCATGCTGCTGGTATTTAATGGGTAGGAGACAGATGTACTAAAATCTTATAAAAGAATTGCCCCACCTCAAATGCCAGTAGTGCTGTCATTGCAATATATAAGAATAAGCTTTGAAGAGAAGAAATTATATTCCAAAAGAGTTTGGACAACAAACAAATAAATGAATTCAGTTTGTACAACAGGTAAATTGCATCCCAGAACACTAAAATAACTTTATGATATTATGTTTGAGCTCTTGTCTATATCCTTGGAAGAATTATTACAAATAGGAGATGGAAGAGAAGCCAATTTAGTATCCAAACAAGAAAATCAAGTCTTAATGTGGTATAATCACATCTCATTAATTATCAAAAGTCATGTTTCTAAGATTGATAACCCACTGTAATTCACTTTAGTTTAAATCTATAAATATTTATTGAGCATCCCTTGCTTCTTAGCCCATGGTTAGTGATATGGTTTGGCTGTGTCCCCATCCAAATCTCATCTTGAATTTTAACCCCCATTGTGGGACGGACCTGGTGGGAGGTAATTGAATCATGGGGGCAGTTACATTTATGCGATTCTCATGATAGTGAGTGAGTTCTCATGAGATCCGATGGTTTTATAAGGGGTTCTCTCCCACTTTGCTCTCATTTTCTTTCTTGCCTGCCACCATATAGGACATGCCTTTCACTTTCTATCATGTTTGTGAAGCCTCCCCAGCCATGTGGAACTGTGAGTCCATTAAACCTCTTTTTCCTTATAAATTACCCAGTCTCAGGTATGTCTTTATCAACAGTGTGAAAATGGACTAATACAGTAAATTGGTACCAGGAGTGGGGCAATGCTGTAAAGATACCTGAAAATGTGGAAGCTATTTTGGAACTGGGTAATAGGCAGAGGTTGGAACAGTTTGGAGGGCTCGGAAGAAGACAGGAAAATGTGGGAAAATTTGGAACTTTCTAGAGACTGGGTGGGCTCAGAAGACAGGAAGATGTGGGAAAGTTTGGAGTTTCCTAGAGACTTGTTGAATGGCTTTGACTAAAATGCGAACAGTGATATGGACAATAATATCCAGGCTTAGGTGGTTTCAGATGGAAATGAGGAACTTACTGGGAACTGGAATAAAGGTTACTCTTGCTATGCAAAGAGACTGGAGGCATTTTGCCCCTTCCCTAGAGATCTGTGGATCTTTGAACTTGAGAGAGATGATTTGGGGTACCTGGTGAAAGAAATTTCTAAGCAGTAAACCATTCAAAAGGGGACAGAGCATAAAAGTTTGGAAAATTTGCAGCCTGACAATGCAATAGAAAAGAGACCCATTTTCTGGGGAGAAAGTCAAGCCTGCTGCAGAAATTTGCATAATGAATGAGGAGCCAAATGCTAATCACCAAAACAGTGGGGAAAATGTCTCCAGGGCATGTCATAGACCTTCACAGCAGCCTTTCCTATCACAGGTCTGGAGGCCTAGGAGGGAAAATGGTTTTCTGTGCTGGGCCCTGGGGCCCTCTGCTCTGTGCAGCCTCAGGAGATGGTGCCCTGCATCCCAGATGCTTCATTTCCAGCCATGGCTAAAAGGGGCCAACGTACAGCTCAGGCCATTGCTTCAGACGGTGCAAGCCCCACACTTTGGCAGTTTACATGTGGTGTTTGGCCTGTGGGTGCACAGAAGTCAATAATTAACGGTTTGGGAACCTCCGCCTAGATTTCAGAGGATGTGTGGAAATGCCTGGATGTCCAGGCAGAAGTTTGCTGCAGAGGCAGGACCCTCATGGAGAATCTCTGCTAGAGTAGTGTGGAAGGGAAATGTGAGGTCGGAGCCTCAATACAGAGTCCCCAATGGGGCACTGCTTAGTGGACCTGTGAGAAGAGGGCTACTGTCCTCCAGACCCCAGAATGGTAGTTCCACCTACAGCTTGCATCATGTGCCTGGAAAAGTCACAGACACTCAGTGCCAGCCAAGAAAGCAGCCAGGAGAGGGGCAGTACCCTGCAAAGCCACAGGGGCAAAGCTTCCCAAGGCTGTGGGAGCCCACCTCTTGCATCAGCGTGATCTGGATGTGATTCATGGAGTCAAAGGAGGTCATTTTGGAACTTTAAAGTTTAATAACTGCCCTATTGAATTTCAGACTTTCATGGGGCCTGTAGCCCCTTTGTTTTGGCCAATTTCTCCCATTTGGAATGGGTATATTTATCCAATGCCTGTACCCCCATTGTATCTAGGAAGTAACTAACTTTCTTTCAATTTTACAGTCTCATAGGTGGAAGGGACTTGTGTCAGATGAGACTTTGGACTTGGACATTTGAGTTCATGCTGGAATGAGTTAAGACTTTGGGGGACTGTTGAGAAGGCATGACTATGTTTTGAAATGTGAGGACATGAGATTTGTGAGGGGCCAGGGGCAGAATGATATGGTTTGGCTGTTTCTCCTCCCAAATCTCATCTTGAACTGTAGTTCCTAGAATTCCCATGTGTCATGGAAGGGACCTGGTGGGAGATAATTGAATCATGGGAGTGGTTACCTCCATGCTGTTCTTGTGATAGTGAATGATTTTCTGCAAGAACTGATGGTTTTATAAGGGATTTTCCCCTCTTTGCTCTCATTTTCTTTCTTGTCTACCTCCATGTAAGATGTGCCTTTCACCTTCCACCATGATTGTGAGGCCTCCCCAGCCACATGGAACTGTGAGTCCATTAAACTTCTTTTTCTTTATAAATTACTAAATCTCAGGTTTGTATTTATCAGCAGTGTGAGAATGGACTAATACAGTTAGTCTTCTCTCATCTTATTTGACCACTGAGAAGCACAATCTTTCCAGCTCTAGAATATGACAATTCTAAAATTTATAACCTAAGTGACAAAAGAGAGCAAACAGTCATTACTTAAAGATTCCTCCAAGAAGAACAGCTCCTTATCTGGCAGCAGTTACTTGGAGTATGTGTGTTTGGATTTGATGGAACTGGTCCTTGATGTTGTAAAAATTCTTATTTGAATTATGAAGTTTCATATCGTTTGAACAGCTGAGTTAGCAGCATGGGGAATATGTGTGTCCTGCTTTAGTTCTGTAGAGAAAAACAGGCACTGTATTTTCTGACCAATCTTCCTCTTCACTGCTGCCCCAACTCCTTCATGGTGTCTAGTACCACCCTCTGCCACTGAGAAAAAGAAGCATAGAGATATGACTTATATCATGGGCTATTCTCCAACTCTCCTCTCCTGGGGTAGGGAGGAGGAGAAGACAAATATAACTGTGTTTTGCTTATGGTACCCTTTCTCCTCTTTCCCACTGATCCATTGTGCATGTGTTTGCTTATCTGATATCTATAGTATGTAGTTTAGTGAAGCCCAGAGCACCAAAGTCTGCCACTGCTTTTAGTAAACAAACCTGTTTTAATTATAGCAAAGCTGACAGGCCTTAAGTTGGTGCCATTTTCTCAGGATTCAGTCACTGTGAGATAAATTGGTGCTAGAGTCTCTCCCAAGTGTCACATACTGTGATAATCTGTGTTCTGAAATTTCCTCAAAAGGTTTTCTGTTTCCTTGGAACTTTGCTCTTATCTAAGTTTCAGTTGGCTGTTTTTCAAAGACTTAGCAGGTTCGTATGTCCTCTCAACCCTGCTAAGTTACTTATAATTTGTCTGAGCTTTTCAATGTATAAATATAGTGGAATGGTTCTAATGGTGGACACAGCAGCCACTGTAACAGAACTGTGAGGACAGAGTCTACCATGACAGAGAATTGGAGTATCTACTTCCTTAAATTTTCAGGAACTCCAAGATGTATATACTGATGGTGAGCAGTACGTTAGGGAGGCAGGTGGTGGAATAGTACAAAAACAGTTCTTTGGGTATATCAATTTCTGCTAAAGGAGATCTGAGTCTAATGTATACAATTATAATCAAAGCAATAAAATAATAACAATAACAACTGTCTCTTATATAGAGCTTACTATGTGCTGAGAGTACTGTTTTAAGTAACTTACCTATATTAATGCATTTAAACCTACAAAGTAAATTTTGGTCTGGAGCTGTGGACACTTGGCAGCTTCCACCCACATTTTAGAGGATGTATTAGAAAGCCTAAGAAACCAGATGGAAACCAGTTGCAGGGACAGAGCTGCCAAAGCTGCAGAGGCAGAGCCACCTCCACCAGGGCAATGCCTAGTGGAGGCACAGGGATGGTGCTACCACTGGGACTGCAGAATTGTAGAACTACCGGTGTGGAATGCCAACCTGGAAAAACTGTAGGCATTCAACTCCAACCTGTAAGAGTAACCATGTGAGGTGTGCCCAGGAAAGCCATGGGAGCAAGGCTACCCAAGACCTTGGGAGCCCACTCCTCACATCAGTGTGCCCAAGAGGTAGCACATGGTGTGAAATACTATACTGGAACACTAAGATTTAATGTCTGCCCTGCTGGGTTTCAGACTTTCTTGGGGCTTGCCATTCCTTTCTTTTGGCTTATTTCTGCCTTTTGAAATGGGAATGTTTACCAAATGTGTGTTCCACCATGGTATCCTGGAAGTAAATAACTTGTTTTTATTTTACAGGCTTATAGCTGAAAGGAGCTTGCCTAGAGTCTCGGATGAGACTTTGGATTTTGGACTTTTGAGCAGATGCACAAGACTTGGGACTATTTGAGATGGAATGATTGTATTTCATATGTAAGAAGAACATGAGTTTTGAAGGGCTAGGAGGAGAATGCTATGGTTTGGATATGATTTGTTTGTCTCCACAAAATATTATGTTGAAATTTGATCCCCAGTGTGGCGGTGATGGGATGTGGGACCTAGTGGTAGGTGTTTGAGTCATAGGGGTGGATCCCTCATGAATGGCTTGGTGCCTTTTTTATGATAGTGAGTGAGTTCTTATTCTGGCATGACTAGATTAGTTCTCCCAAAAATGTATTAGCTCCCATGAGAAGCGAGTTTGTTATAAAGTCAGGATACCTCTTGGGTTTTGTCTCTTCACACATGTCCACTTCCCCTTTGACCTTCTCCACCATATTATGATGCAGCCCAGAGATCCTCCCCACAAGCCAGGGCCATCCCCTTGAACTTCCCTGCCTACAGAACCATGAATAAAAATAAACTGCTTTTCTTTATAAATTACCCAGTTTCAGGTATTCTGTTATAAGCAACAGAAAACAGACTGAGACAGTCTCATTTCCATTTTATAGTTGAGAAATCTGGGGTACAGAGGAGTTCAATGACTTTTGTGAGGTCAGAGATCTAGAAAGTGATAAAACTGGGAGTTAATCCCAACCAGTTTTCGCCCCAGAGTCTATGCACTTAACCGCTTCTCAATTCTTCCCTTACTCAATTCCTCCAATACTTCTCTTTGAGACTAGCACATTGTCCTTCATTAACTCCACTTTTAATAGCTATGCTTCTAGTAGCTGTAATAGTCTTGGGTAGTTACTTTATTTCCATGTGCCTCTGTTTCAATGTAAGCAAAATGGGACATTTTTAACAGGGCTGGTGTGAGATTTGTAGGAGTTCTCCTACATAAAGCATATAGCATTGTTCACGGCACATAATGGGAGTTTGATGTTAACATAATTTGAATTTAATAATCTAACCTTGCCCAAGCCTTTATTACAAGGACTCTCAAACTTTCAGCACATCAGAATCATGTAGTCTGTTTTAAAAGTGCAGATTTGTTGGTCCCACCCCAATATTGATACAGAAGTCTCTTGTGGAACACAGAAATTTCCATTAACAAGAGATTCTACTATAGATAATTCTAAAACTATAGTTTGAGAAGCACTATGTATGATGAAATTCCCTTTCCCTCCACATCTGCCCTGTTATTCTCTCTAAATATGTGTACATCTAGGCATATGGATGCTGTATTATGGTAATGTTCTATGTATATTTGGCATAGGAATACAGCCTTTATGAAGGTGCTGAATATCACCTGTGAGGTCATTCACCAAGGGGAGAGAAGTGTATTTGTCAGTTTAAAGATCAGAATGCCAGATTTGAGGAGTAGGAGGATCTTAATGTATAATCAACATAGGCGGAATCAATTTCTTTTTCATTCTCTTTCTCTCTGTCTCTCTCTCTCTCTCTCTCTCTCTCTCGTATCACAGATGGTATTAGCTTGCTTAGGGGGAGAACTTTGGGTAGTAGTTGGAATTTGACATCTTTTCAGTGATAACAAAATAGCACAGTAATGATACAGTAAAGACGGAATTAAGGCAAAGTGTTGCAAGGTCCTGTCAGCTTTTCACAGCAAGGCAGCAGATGGAGTAGGTGGGCCTTATATAACTGAGCTGTGTATCCTTTTTGTCTTTTGCACTTCTTGTGTTTGCTTCTTTTTTTCCCTCTTAGTATTTAGAAAAATATTTTTTTTCTTTGAAAACAATCCAATCTGTATCAGTTATGCTAAGTGGACAAAATGTGAAATAGTTTGTTAGATAAAAATGTTAAATTGAGGTTTGTTAGAATGTTACAGAGGAGTTCAATGACTTTTGTGAGGTCAGAGAGCTGAAAAGTGATAAAACTGGGAGTTCAACCCAACCAACTTTGGCTCCAGAGTCTATGCACTTAACCACTTCTCTGAGTAAATTGCATTCACTGAGAGAAAAGTGAGAGTCAGGGAAATGTAGAGCTGATACCTTATGCTCAGCTGTCCCCCTCCTCAACTTGGGACTCACTTTCTAGTACTAAACTTCTATCCGTGTTTGACTTTACTATAGAAGATGGGTCAGCCAACTTAATCCTACTACAAAGATGGCTGAAGCAGCATTCCTCTCACAGCTGTCCCCAGGGCCAGAGCAGGCATGGATAGCATGGTTTAACACTGGTAGTATGTTTAGGGCATGCCAGGTTCTTCTGGTAGCCTCTGTAGAAAGTTTCATATTCTCAGCTTCAGGACCAGATTGTCATCCATCCTCATGACAAATTTGTAACAATTCTTAGATGATATGGGTTTAACCAAATTTATCACTATTGCATATGTGTTTTAGTCCCTCAAGTCTTTGCTATGGGTATTGCATATTGTTTTTCTATAGGATATACTTTGACTACAACTCTTCAAAGTTATTTTAATATGAAAACAGAGAAAAGTTCATGAAAAAATGTTTTAAAATGTTTAAAATTTAATGGGGAGCAAAATACTAGTTATCTCATTCTAAGAATCTTATGCAAATAAATGTAATATCCAGGTTTTAAGGCCTGAGATGATTCTGTTGTTGGTGGTGGAGGAAGTGCAGGGCTGGGTGGTGGGGAGTCAAACAATGATGCTCATCTTTGATCCTTTCCTCATTATGACCCAGTCGTCTTGAATCATTGACTCTATCAGAGAATTCCCATCCATAACAGGCACTGACTTGATTCTGCCTTGTATCATATTTAGGTGAGTACATTTTTACTTCTCCATTAGACCGTCAACTCCGTGAAATGGACTATGACTTTCAACTGAATTGTCTCCCGTAATGTGTTCTCAAAAAATGCTCAGTTGAAAAAATATAAGGAAAACAAACAAACAAAAATCAGCTGTGTTAACTATACAAAATCAATTCTAGACCTATAAATCACCTTCGTTTATAGCAATTTGAGAAGACACTGAACTCTAATCATATCTGAGCATCTGGTCTCAGTAGGAGATATGGTCAGGCACCATATTGCTCTTTCCAAGGAGATCAGCACAACAAAATTTCCTGTTCTTTTCTTATAGAATAAATGGCTCTCCAGGTAGCTTTCTTTTTACCTTACTCAGACAGATACTATTCATATCTTATTGACAGTACAGAGACTAAATGCAGTCTGAGCTGCTTAGCAAATGATTTGGAGATACCTGTCAGTGAAAATATGTTAGTCAGGTTTGTCTAGACAATGCTGTGGTAGCAGATTTCCCCTGCCATTTTGTTTTGATGTCCAAACAAAACTAACATTTCTTTCTTTCTTTAAGTACCTTTCTAAGTCTGGTTGGCATGAGGAGCTCTGTTCCAGAGCCTCAGGGACACAGGCTGAGGGCATCTTATATTCTCATGGTAGAAGAAAGGAAATAGTGGATTTTCACTGCCTCAGCCTAGAAGTGGCTCATGCTCCTTTCACACACACTGAATGAGCCAGAACTAGTAGTATGATGCTGCCTACCATTATGGGGGCTGAAAAATGTAGGAGAGCAAAAGGAATATTTGATGAACTTTACTGTCTGCAGAGATAAGCCAAAAGCATATGAGAGTTTCAGTGGGTAGTGGTGAATTCTTGCATTAAGGTGGAGCTTCATGACAGAGGGTTGGATGGTAGTGACAGGTATGAACAGTTTTCAGAGAGATAGTTTTATTCTAGATCATTTTCAATTTTGTGCCAGTAAGAGTAGCAGAACTGCTTTTTGCCCTCCTTGTGAACTAAATTAGTCCAGTAAAATAGCAAAACCCTGGAAGTTAGATTTGAAAAATATCCTACTGATTACCCAACGCAAACTCTTGTTTGATACACTGCTGCCCTGGAAAGAAAAAAAGATCCTTGCTAAATAGCTGTAAAATGGAGATAACAATAGTAACAATCAATTAGTGTGGTTTGTGAGAATTCACTAAGATAATTGTTTGTAAAATGCTCAGAATGATGGTCTTATACATAGTAAGCACTATATAAATGTTACCTATTTTACTTAAATTGTTCTTTAATCTTATAGTAGGCTGAATAATGTCCCTCAAAATATGTCCATGTCCTAATCCTATGAATCTGTGAATATTTTACCTTACATGTCAAAAGTGACTTTGCAGATGTATTAAATATTCGTTGTGAACTTTTTGTGTACCAAGAGCTGTTCTATTTGCTGGAGACAAAACAGTATGAAAATCAGGCAAACTGTTTATCCTCATGAAGATATTCTGGTAGGGGGATAGAAAATAAACAAAAAGTTGATCTGATAAGTGAGATGAAGAAAAAAACACCAAATTAAAGGGGAAGACGTAGGGGGGGTTGAGAGTTGCTAATGTTTCATTTAGTAAGATAGTGAAGTCCTTTCTATGAAGGTTACATTTGAATAGATACTTGGAAGAAGGGAGAGAACCATGCACTGAGAGAATATTCCAGGCAGAGGTAGGAACATACTTGATGTATTTGGGAATATCAAGGAGTTAGGTGAAATTATGTAGAAAAACAGCAGTAGGAGTTAAAGTTCAAAAAGTTATTTTGCGTTCTGTATGCCAAAATGAAGACTTTGGATTTCACTCAGAGTGATTTAGCAAGCTATTGTAAAAATTTTAACAAACGAGTGACACAATATTACATGTGTTTTGAAAGGCTGACTCTGGTTGCACTGTAAAGAATAGGCAGTAGGAGTTCAAAGATGGAAGCAGGAACCTATGGGGCTATTACAATAGGCCAAGCTGAAGATAGGGGTGTGTAACTAGAGTGGTAGCAGTGTAAATGGATGTGGCCAGATTATGAATGTTATTTGAAATACAGCCAATATTTGTCCATGGATTGGATATAGGGTGTGAGAAAAAGAGTGAAGTAAAGATAATTCTCAAGTTATTTGTGGCATCCATAATGGAAAGGTTGTAATTACCATTTAATGAGATTATGAAGACTATAGGAAGAACAGATTAAGAGGTAAAAATCTGGAGTTTGGTCTTGGATATGTTAAGTTTGAGGTTCACATTAAGGAAGAGATCTGGTCTGCAAATAGAAATTCTAGAGTCATCAGCATATTAACATAAGTACAGTGAAGAGCCTGGATATAATTTAAGGGGTGAGCATAGAGAAAAGAGGTAAGGTTTAAGCACTAAGCTCTAGGGCTTTCCAACACTTGAGGCAGAGCAATAAATGGCCAGCAAAGAAGACTAATGATGAGCAGCCAGGGGATAGGAGAAAAATAAAAAAGGGAGAGTGTGGTATCCAGAAATCCAAATAAATAAAATCTTTCGAGAAGGAATGAGTGGTTACTTCTATCAAATGTTGCTGAAAAGTCACATGAATTATCCATAGGATTTGGATTTGGCAAATAATTTAGCAAAGGTGGAGTTAAGTGATATGCTATATAAAAATATCAGTAAAGCCAATTCAACAGGAAATATGAAGATGAAATTGGGAAGCAAGATGGTGGAATAGGAGGTTTTCACTTGAGTATACCCCCTGCAGCAACAATAATTTGTCAGCCATCCACAGGAAAAAAAAAAAGTGTTTTTGTGGGACCTTTGGGATTGAGGTAGGAATTTGTGAAACCTGAGTGGAACCTAAGACTGGGAGGGACTGTTTTGGGAGAGCAGGCCTGTGCCCTACCTTCTCACTGATTATGGTCCCAGCTACAAACCTGGATACTGCCTCATCCCCTTTTGGATTCAGCATAAGCCCCATTTAGTCTTGGTTCTGCCACCAGTACTATTTTCTAAGGAACACAGGAGGAGTCACATCCAACTTATCCCCAGAGAAAGACCTTCAGACTTTGCTCCCTCTCTCAACCATTGTCCAGGAGAGAGCCTGTCTTCTCAAGGTCCCAGAGAGAGACATGATGTCCATGCCAATGGAGGCAGGCCTGCAGTCCTTGGTCCTGTCTGTGCACCTTGAAACATCCCCATGACTTAATTCCAGCACTGCTTAGCTGCAATCCAGGGTCAGTATTGCCTTCCAAAGGACAGTGATATGGTTTGGCTGTGTCCCAACCCAAATCTCACCTTGAATTGTGATAATTCCCACTTATCAAGGGCAGGGCCAGGTGGAGATAATTGAATTATGCGGATTGTTTCCCCCATACTGTTCTCGTGGTAGTGAATAAGTCTCATGAGATCTGATGGCTTTATAAATCGGAGTTCTTCTGCACAAGCTCTCTTGCCTGCCACCATGTAAGATATGACTTTGCTCCTCATTTGCTTTCAACCATGATTGTGAGGCCTCCCCAGTCATGTGGAACTGTGAGTTTATTAAACCTCTTTCCTTTATAAATTACCCAGTCTCAGGTATGTCTTTATTAGCAGTATGAGAACTGACTAATTCAGACATGCTCAGTGAACCAGTGAGAGCTTTCTAAAGGATGCAGTGGAAACCACACTGGTTTATGCACCTGGTAACAGATTTCTTGTTTGTAGATCCAACTGCAGATCCATTGTAGGCCCTTGTTCCAGCACCAGCCCCACTGACCAATTCCCTAGAGGCAGTCCTGTCTTCCCAGGGACTACATAGGTTCATGCTCAACTGAACCTCAAGTAAAAGGCCCACCAACCATAGACTTCACTACAGATCCAGCAGCATCCATGTGACCCAGCTCCAACCACACTTAACTGTGATACTAGAGGAAATCCCATCAGCCTGAGGGCCCAACAGGAGAAAGTCACTGCCTGCCAAAACCAGTTTGTAAAGACTGGAAGGGGTGTTTTCTCTTTCAGATGCACAGATACCAACACAAAGCTACGTGCATGAATCATGGAGAATCAAATGAACATGACAACACCAAAGGGAACTATTAAATCACCAGTAACTGATCCCAAATAAATGATAATATTTACAAATTTCCTGACAAAAATTTGAAACAATCATCATACAGAAGCTTAATGGGATGCAAGAGGACTGTGTTAGTCTGTTCTCACACTGCTAATAAAGAAATACCTGAGACTGAGTAATTTATAAAGAAAATAGGTTTAATTGACTCACAGTTCAGCATGGCTAGGGAAGGCTCAGGAAACTTACAATTATGGTGGAAGGGCAAGCAAACACATCTTTCTTCACAAAGCATCAAGACAGAGAAGAATGAGAGCAGAGCAAAGGGGGAAGCCCCTTATAAAACCATTAGATCTCACAAGAACTTACTATCACAAGAATAGCATGGGGAAAATCACCCCCATGGTTCAATTACCTCCCACTTGGACCCTCCCACCACACATGGGGATTATGGGAACTACAATTCAAGATGACATTCAGGTGGGGACACAGCCAAATCATATCATACTACCCCTGACCCCTCCCAAATTTCATGTCCTCACATTTCAAAACACAATCATGCCTTTCCAACAGTCCCCCAAGTCTTAGCTCATTTCAGCATTAGTTGAAAGTCCAAGTCCAAAGTCTCATCTGAGACAAGGCAAGTCTCTTCCACCTATGAGCTTGTAAAATCAAAAGCAAGTCAGTTACTTCCTAGATACAATGGAGGTCCAGGCATTGGATAAATACACCCATTCCAAATGGGAGAAATTGGCCAAAACAAAGGGCTACAGGCCCTATGCCAGTTTGAAATCCAATGAGGCAGTAATTAAATCTTAAAGCTCCAAAATAATCTCCTGTGACTCCATGTCTCACATCTAGGTCATGCTGATGCAAGAGGTGGGCTCCCATGGCCATGGGCAGATCCACCCCTGTGGCATTGCAGGGTACAGCCCCCCTCCCAGATGCTTTCACGGGCTAGTGTTGAGTGCCTGTGGCTTTTCTAGGTTCATGGGGGCAAGCTGTAGGTGGATCTACCATTCTGGTGTCTAGAGGATGGTAGCCCTCTTCTCACAGCTCCAATAGGCAGTGCCCCAGTGGGGACTCTGTGTGGGGGCTCCAACCCCACATTTCCCTTCCATGTTGTCCTAGCAGAGGTGCTCCACGAGGGCTCCACTACTGCAGCAAACTTCTGCCTGGACGTCCAGGTGTTTCCATTCATCCTCTGAAATCTAGGCAGAGGTTCCCAAACATCAATTCTTGACTTCTGTGCACCCATAGGCTCAAAACCATGTGGAAGCTGCCAAGGCTTAGGATTTACATTCTGAGAAAGCCACAGCCTGAACTATACCTTGGCCTCTTTTAGCCATACTGAAACAGCTGGGATACAGGGCAGCAAGTCCCTAGGCTGCACATAGCAGGGGGTACTGGGCCTGACCCAGGAAACCATTTTTCCTCCTAGTGGGCCTATGATCAAAGGGGCTGCCATGAAAGTCTCTAACATGCCCTGGAGACATACTTTTTCATTGTCTTGGTGATTAACATTCAGCTCCTTGTTATTTATGCAAATTTCTGCAGCTGGCTTGAATTTCTCCCCAGAAAATGGGTTCTTCTTTTCTATTGCATTGTCAGGCTGCAAAATTTTCAAACTTTTATGCTCTGCTTCCTCTTGAATGCTTTGCTGCTTAGAAATTTCTTCTGCCAAGTCTTGCTTTGGTTATGTGGGCTCATTTTTGGTTCCATATGAATTTTAGGATTTTTTTTTTTTTAGTTCTGTGAATAATGGTGGTTGTATTTTAATGGGAATTGCATTAAATTTATAGATTGCTTTTGGCAGTATGGTCATTTTTACAATATTGATTCTACCCATCCATGAGCATGAGAACTGTTTCCATTTTTTTGTGTGTGTTGTGTATGATTTCTTTCAGCAGTGTTTTGTAGTTTTCCTTGTAGAGGTCTTTCACCTTCTTGGTTAGGTATATTCTTAAATATTTTATTTTTTTGCAGCTATTGTAAAAGGGGTTGAGTTCTTGATTTGATTCTCAGCTTGGTCGCTGTTGGTATATAGAAAAGCTACTGATTTGTGTACATTAATATTGTATCCGGAAACTTTGCTGAGTTCTTTTTCAGTTCTAGGAGCTTTCTGGAGGAGTCTTTAGGGTTTTGTAGGTGAATCATATCATCACCAAACAGCGACAGTTTGACTTCCTCTTTACCCATTTGGATGCCCCTTATTTCTTTCTCCAGTCCGATTGCTCTGGCTAAGATTTCCCAACACTATGTTGAATAGAAGTAGTGAGAGTGGGCAAACTTGTCTTGCTGCAGTTCTCAGAGGGAATGCTTTCAACTTTTCCCCATTCAGTATTATGTTGGCTGTGGGTTTGTCACAGATGGCTTTTATTACACTGAAATCTGGAGGTATCACATTATCTGACTTCACACTATACTATAAGGTCATAGTGACCAAAACAGCATGGTACTGGTATAAAAATAGGCACATACCAATGAAACAGAATAGAGAACCCAGAAATAAACCCAAATACTTAAGCCAACTGATCTTCAACAAAGCAAACAAAAAGATAAAGTGGGGAATGGACACCCTATTCAACAAATGGTACTGGGATAATTAGTAAGCCACATATAGAAGAATGAAACTGGATCCTCATCTCTCACTTTATATAAAAATCAACTCAAGATGGATCATGGTCTTCAATCTAAGACCTGAAAGTTTAAAAATCCTAGAAGATAACATCAGAAAAGTCCTTCTAGTTATTGGCTTTGTCAAGGATTTCATGACCAAGAACCCAAAAGCAAATGCAATAAAAACAAAGATAAATAGCTGGGACTTAATTAAACTAAAGAGCTTTTGCATGGCAAAAGGAACAGTCAGCAGAGTAAACAGACAATCCACAGAGTGAGAGAAAATCTTCACAATCTATACATCTGACAAAGGACTAATATCCAGAATCTACAAGGAACTCAAAAAAATAGCAAGAAAAAAATAATGCCATCAAAAAGTGGACTAAGGACATGAATAGACAATTCTCAAAAGAAAATATACAAATAGCCAGTAAACATATGAAAAAATGCTCAGCATAACTAATGATCAGGGAAATGCAGATGAAAACAACAGTGTGATACCACCTTACTCCTGCAAGAATGGCCATAATAAAAAATCGAAAAAAAAAAAAGATAGATGTTGGCATGGATGCAGTGGACAGCGAACACTTCTACGTTGCTGGTAGGAATGTAAAGTACTATGACCACTATGGAAAACAGTGTGGAGATTCCTTAGAGAACTAAAAGTAGAACTACTATTTAATCTGGCAATTCCACTACTGGGTATCTACCTAGAGGAAAAGAAGTCATGATACAAAAAAGATATTTGACATGCATGTTTATAGCAGCACAATTCACAATTGCAAAAATGAGGAACCAACCCAAATGTCCGTCAATCAACTAGTGTATAAAGAAACTGTGGTATATACATATGATGGAATGCTACTCAGCCGTAAAAAGGAATGACTTAATGGCATTCACAGCAACCTGGATGGGATTTGAGACTATTATCCTAAGTGAAGTAACTCAGGAATGGAAAACCAAACATCATATGTTCTCACTCATAAGTGGGAGCCAAGATATGAGGAAGCAAGGGCATAAGAATGACCCGATAGACTTTGGGAACTCAGGGAGAAAGGTGGGAAGGGGGTGAGGAATAAACTACTACAAAGCAGGTTCAGTGTATACTGCTCAGGTGATGCGTGCACCAAAATTTCACAAATCACCACTAAACAACTCACCTGTATAACCAAATACCACCTATTCCCCGCAAACCTATGGAAATAAAAAAATAAAAAAAGAAGACACTTCTTATGCCAGATACCTTAAATCATCTCTCTCAAGTTTAAAGCTCCACAGATCTCTAGGACAGGGGCAAAATACCACCAGTATATTTGCTAAAGCATAACAAGAGTCACCTTTGCTCCAGTTCTCAACAAGTTCCTCATCTCCATCTGAGACCACTTCAGCCTGGACTTCATTGTCCATACCACTATCAGCATTTTAGTCAAAGCTATTCAACAAGTCACTAGAAGGTTCCAAACTTTCCCACATCTTCCTGTCTTCTGAGCCCTCCATGTCTCTAGGAAGTTCCAAACTTTCCCACATTTTCCTGTCTTCTTCTGAGCCCTCTAAACTGTTCCAACCTCTGCCTGTTACCCAGTTCCAAAGTCACTTCCACATTTTCGGGTATCCTTATAGCAGTAAGCCACTCTAGCAGTATCAATCTACTGTATTAGTTTGTTCTCATGCTGCTAATAAAGACATGAGGGAGACCGGATAATTTAAAAGAAAAGAGGTTAAATTGACTCGCCGTTCAGCATGGCTGGGGAGGCCTCAGGAAACTTACAATTATTGTAGGAGAGGCAAACACATCCTTTTTTTAAAAAGATGCCCAGAAGAAGAAGAATGAGAGCTGAGTGAAGGGAGAAGCCCCTTATAAAACCATCAGACCTCGTGAGAACTTAGTCAATATCACAAGAATAGCCTGGGGAAACCACCCCCATGTTTCTATTACCTTCCACCAGGTCTCTTCCACTACACGTGGGGATTATGGGAACTACAATTCAATATGAGATTTGGGTGGGGACACAACCAAACCATATCAAGAACACAGATAGAACACTAAATGAAATGAGGATAACAATACATGAGCAAAATAAGAAGTTTAATAAAGAAACAAAAACCATAAAAAATAACCAAACAGCTGAAGAATGTGACAGAAAAGACAAATTCAAGACAGAGCTTCAAAAGCAGACTTGATCATATGATTTACTAATTCCACTACTGGGTATATACCCAAAGGAAATGAAACAAGTATCTTGAAGGAATATCTGCACCCCTATGTCCATTTCAGCATTATTTACAATAGCTAAGATATAGAGGAAGTCTCTGTCCATCAACAGATGAATGGATAAAGAAAATGTTGCACATATAGACAATGGAGTACTATTAAGCCATAAAAAAGTAATCCTGACATTTGTGACAACGTGGATGAACCTGGAGGACATTATGCTAAGCAAAACTAGCCAGACAAAGAAATACTTATATGTAGTATCTAAAACAGTCAAAGAAGACAGTAGAACACCGGTTGCCAGGGGCTGTGGAATTGGGGAAGTAGGGAGATTTTGGTCAAAACTTTAACTTACAAGATTAATAAGTTCTGGCAATATGATATACAGAATGGTGAATATAGTTAATAATAAGTATACTTAAAATTTGTTAAAGCAGTAGATGTTAAGCATTCATACCTCCTAATAAAGTAAAAAACCAGGAACTATGTGAGCTAATGAATGTGCTAACTAGCTTGTTATAATAATTTCACGATATATACTATATGCAATCATTATATATTATATACACACTTTAACTGTACACAACTTGAATTTTCTAATCATACCTCAATAAAACTTGGAAAATATAAAAAATCGGGGATAGGGAGTGAGTTTAGATTACTTTTTAAAAGAGTGTTGTTGTAAAGGCAGCAAATAAATGAGATTGTAGCTGAGAGAAGACATGGGTTTAAGAGAAAGGTTTCAAAAATGAGATGTATCACAGAATGCTGATGAGGATTCTCCAGTAAAAAGAAATAAATAGTGATTTACGAGAGAGAGTAGAATTTCTACAGTGCTATCTTTAAAAGGACAGAGAAGTTGACACACAGTTCACAAGTGGAGGGGTAAGAGCAAGGACAGTTTATCCATAGTCACTAAAAAGAAGGCATAATATGTATGCATGATGCTGGTGGGGAAGAAGATGTGGGAAGCATATAGACATTCTCTTCTGATGGCCTAGATTTTCTTAGTGAAATAGAAAGCAAGGACATCAACTGAGAGGGAGGGTGGGAAGGAGGTGAGGCGATTTCAATAAAGAGAAGGTGGGAAATGGTCTTCTTGGGGAGTGGGAAAATAGATGGAAAGGACATGTGGTGGGATTGTTGAACAGCACCAAAGATCAGCTTGAATTTGGACAGGCCAGGCTGATTATGTATTTTTGGTCCAGTTACATTCACATATTCAGCTGCTCAGTCAGGCACAGCTTAAGAGTAGGCATTGAATTAGATTTAACCAGAATTTTGTTTTGCTAATTTAGTATGATAAAGGGAGATAGAGACAAGGAAGTTTACTGTTTTGTGTGCACAAGGAAGTGATTAGAATGATGGACCATGCCATGGACTTTAAGTTGGATATGGAGAAATGTCATGGCATGAGTGAGGGAAGGGGAAAGTTGATAGAATAAATGAACTGTAAGATTTATCTTAGTACTCAATCAGCTGAATGCTTGTGTCATCCTTGGATATTGAGAAAATACTCCTAAGCCCCATTCAGCAGCAGGCAAAATTTGAGTTAAATATGCATAGTGGAGTAGATTCATATCCTGTTTGCAGGTAATGTGGAGTTGTACAAAGTGGGACAAGTGTGAATAGCTGAGTGCTCTAGTCCTGGTTCTTCAGTACCTTGTTTCCTGTCTCTGAGCAAGTCATTTCTCTTTTGGGAGTCTCAGTTTATTCATTATTTGAAATGCAGAACATGATCTTTGGTTCATTTATATTAATTGCAGGGAGGAATCAAGTGAGATAATAAATGCAAAGGCATTTGGCAAAATGGAAAGTATTATAAAAGCTGCTATTTCTTCGTCACAGTAGTAATGATGACAGCAATAATAATGAAACCATTATTGTGTGTTTTTTACATTTCAGAGATTGTTTTAATTACTTTAAATGTATCATCTCATAATTCTTATGACAGCATATTCTCTGCTTGCTATTATTTATTTCCATTTACAAATACATAAACTGAAGGCTAGAAGGTTAAATAACTTTTTTAAGGTCAAAAAACTATTTCTGAGTATGTGGTTTATCCACAGACCTGTCTGTCTTCAAAGCTGATGTCTTTTTGGTCAGCATTTTGTTTGTAAAAATTAAGATATCTCAATACATATCATTTATTGTAGTTTTATATTTATTATCTCATATGATTTCCCCCCACCAGCTATTATAGATTTCACATGATCTAAAATTTGTCTATAGTCATCTATTTGAGGCCTGTCTAATCTAAATTCTGCCACTTCAGCCTTGTGTAATTATCCAAAGCTCCTTTGCTAGGCAGATAGGGTAGGGAGCTAAATATTATACTTTAATCACAGACTGAGCTGGTGGAAGCTGGTATTTAGTTTAATAAATCCTAATTTACCGTTTCTATGGCTTGCCCCCCAGGACATTTATTTGAGTATATGGCAGGTCTTTGTAACCTCAGCGCTAAGAGACTATGGGCATTTTTTTTTCCTGTGTGATTCAGAGGTTTTTGAATTATCTCTTTAGCCTCCTGCCCTGTGAAGATTCAGAATTTGGCAAATCTTTTGAGGGAGAGACCAGCTGTGCATTTAGCATCCTTCAAGACTCCAATTTTGTCATTACCATCTGCCAAAAGTTCTGCCAAGGACCAAGTGTGGATTCTTATCTTTCAGCAGGTTCCAGATCTGCAAAAGGTTGTTGGAAGATATGGGTGTTAATTTACTACTCCCTCTAATGCTTTCATTTGTTACTTGTTCTTAGTCCTGCCAATCCTGTACCCCCAACCTTTGCCTCCTAATCACCTAGAGACTGTGGAAATAATTTTATTTTGCTTTAAGTTTTGGCTTAAGCTCTTTATCTTCCTCTTCAGTTTAGCTTTGGAGTTTAGCAAATATCTTGAAGGAGAAATAAATTGTCTATTTGAGGCCTGTCTAATCTAAATTTTTTCACTTCAGCTCTGTGTAGCTGTCAAAAAGTCCACCAGCAGCAGCTCTCCACCTAGACCTAGCTCAAATTCTCAAGTTCAGATCCATGTTCAGAATCAGGACATATTCTCAGAGACAGCTGTGGAGCTTCAGTTTACCTCTGAAAGACTGTCCTCATTCTGGAATTGTATTCCCTCTAGTCTTGCTTACTTCTACAGTTATTAGGTGTCTATAAATAAATATATAATTTTTGAAATCCATCTTTTTTTCTAATCGTTTTCAGTGGAAATATTGACCTGCCGTGAACTATTCCATTTTACTCAGAAGTAGAAGTCAGATCCTGTAAGTTTTAATAAATAGTAAGTTTACTAAATAGTATTTTTACTGTTATTCAGTTTATAATATTTTCAATTTTCCTTGGATTATTTACAAGCATATTACTTAACTTCCGAACAATGGGACTTTTCTAGTTACTTTTTCATTATTGTTTCCTAATGTGATTATATTATAGCTAAATAATTATTTTATGATTTTATTCATTTGAAATATGTAGATAATTGTATTATGGCTCAGCAAAATGGACAGTTCTCTATATGTTGTGTGGGTATTTGGAGAATATGTATTCTATAGTTACTTGGTTTAATGTTCTTTTGCATATTCTTTGTCTTTGCTAACTTGTTTGTGTTTATTCCATCATGTACTGATAAAAGTGTGTTAAATTTTACCATGTTTCTGGGTTTTTCTTTTTCTCCTTTTACTACTGTCAATATTTTCCTTAAATATTTTGAGAACATGTTATTAAGTACATAAATTTAGAATAGTTAATATTTCCTCATAAATTTAATTCTTAATTTTTACTATTGTCATTTTTTTTTCCTCTGGTAATTCTTTTTGCTTTAAAGTCTTGCTTATCTGATGTTGTCATAGCTATACCAGCCACGTGTTGGTTAGAGTTTGCATGCTCTTTTCCCATTCATTTACTTTCACTCTTTTCCTTTTATGTTTTGAAGTTGTGTTCTATAAATAGCATATAGTTGAGACTTGGTAGGATCCAGTTGGACAATATTTAGTTAATTGGAGCATTATTCTATGTATAGTTACTATAATTACAAATACATTTGCATTGAAATTTTTCAGCGTATTAAGCGATTTCTATTTTTTCCACCTGCCTATAGTCTTATTTTCTCTTGCTTGCCTTATTTTAGAATGATATAGATTGAGTATATTCAAGCATTCTAAAATACACATATATACTCTATTAGCTTGAAGGTTTTATACCTTTTGCTATTATTTTAGTGTTTACTATAAAAATACAAATTCATTAACTCATAAGAGTTTAATGTAAATTGACACTTTTACTTGCTTCATGAATGCTTTATCTATGACCTATCATTTATTTTTGTCATACATTCTTGTATTCCAGCAAGACATTATTGTTTATATTATCAGTACTCTTTAATATTATTACCATTTTTGTTGCTTTTCATTTTTTTGTTGTTGTTACATTTCCAAGCTTCCATATGGGATTACTTTTCTTCTGCCTGAAGAACTTACAATTTCCTTTAGAATATATTATGCTTGTGTCCTCTCAAAATTCATATGCTGAAGCCCTAACCCCCAATGTCACTGTATTTGGAGATAGGGTCTGTGAGGAGGTGATAAAGGTTAAGTGAAATTGTAATGGTAGGACCCTCATTTGAAAAGGCTGGTGCCCCTGTAAAAAGAGGAAGAGACACCAAAGTGTGCTTGCGCTCTCTCTCTCTCTCTCTCTCTCTCCCCCTCCCTCTCCTCCTCTCTCTCTCTCTCTCTCTCTCTCTGCCATGTAAGGACACAGCCAGAAGGCAGCAATCTGCAAGCCAATTTAATATTGCAAAAACTCACCTCATGCTCCCTTCCAGTCACTAGTCCCTTTCCATGGGTAGCCATTGTCTTGATTTTTAAATAGAATACTTGTACATGTTTTTAAATTTTATATAAATGGAATTATATAGTATGTTCTTTATTGCATCTATGTTCTTGCACTCCACATTATGTTTGTGATATTTATTCATGTTTAGAGTTGTAGATCGTTGGTTCTCAAACTTTAGCATACATCAGAATTACCAAGAGGGCTTGTTAAAGCATGAATTGCTGGGTCACAGCCCGGAGTTTTGATTCAGTATGTCTGGGGTGGAGCCTGGTAGTCCTGTTTTCAGGTGCTGTTAATGCTGCTGATCCAGGGGCCATACTTTGAGATCACTGTTGTAAATCATTCACTCTCACTGGTTTATAGCAAAGATCAGCAAATTTTTTCTTAAAGGGCCAGATAGCAAATTGCACAATCCCTGTAGGTCAAGAGGCAAAATTGATGACTTTATGTAGGTACTTGTATAACTGTTAAGAATGTGGCTATTTAAAAATGTAACAAACATTCTTCACTCAGGGGCTGTAAGAAAATAAGGGACTGGTCACATTTTTCCTGTGGGCTGTAGTTTATTGACTGATGATGCATAGTACTCCATTATGTCATGGTATTACAATTTGTTTATCCTTTAAACTGTTGATGGGGATTTGGGTTGTGTCTAGGTTTTAGCTTTTACATATTAACAATGTTATGAGAATCCTCAAACATGTCTTTTGGTGAACACATGTGTGGATTTCTGTTGGGTACATACCCCAGAGTAGAAGTGCTGTGTAATAAGGGTATGCATGTCTTCAATTTTAGGAGAAACTGCCAGTTTTCCAAACCAGTTGTATCAATTTACACTCCCACCAATAATATGTGAGAATTATTGTTGCTGCATGTTAGTGGTGTTCTGGACCTGGGTCATACTGGCTTTCAAGGGCCAATTGTGGGCATCTCTTCTCAATTCTGCATTCAGTGATCTCAGGATGGCTGCCTGAAATTGGCTATGGTGTATTTACAGTATGGAGACTGGAAAAAAGCCATAAATCAGGGATCTTATATATTCATTTCTAAGAGATTCAGTTATTAAACATTTACCAGGATATCACATCTAGACATTTTTTGTCAACATTTGGTATTTAATACTTTTTGTCTACATTGTAGCTATTCAGGTGGTGGAATAGTACTATCCCTTTGTGGTTTTAATTTGCTTCTTTGCATCTCTGATGAGAATGAAGTTAAACAGCTTTTCAAATATTTGTTGGATATTTTAATATCTTTTTCATTATGTTCATTTGTCTGTTTTTTTAGATAGGTTGTCTTTTTATCTATCTATCTATATATATGTATATATGTTTATATTTTCATGGTAGAAGTTCTCTGCCAGATATATGTGTTTCTAATGTCATCTCCTATCCTGTAGATTGCCTTTTCATTTTTTGTTGGTGTTTTTGATGAGCAAATCTTAATTTTAGTGTGGTCTAAGTTACCATTTATTTCTTTAACGGTTAGTGTTTTTTGTGTCCTATTTTTTTTTTAAACTTTGCCTATACCAAAGTCACAAAGAGGTTATCCTTAAAGATATTTTCTATAAAATATTTATTTTACTTCTAACATAAAATTTTTCAACTAATTTGCAATTCATATGGTGTGACTTTGTGATATAATTGCAGTTTTTTCCATATAAATGTGCATTTAATATAGCGCTATTTATTTGAAAGACTACACTTTCACCTCTGAACTGCAATATCACCTTTATGAAAAAAATTGGGTGATAATATTTGCCTGAACTCTTTACTTTATTCCATTATATGTATAACCATTCCAGTTAGTATATCCTTGCACTAATACCACAGTTCTTATTTACAGGTCCTCCAGATGTGTTCTTTTTTTTTTTCAAGATTACCTCTTTTAGCTTTTTGCTTTTATACATGGATTTTAGAATCAGCTTGTCAGTTTCCACAAAAATCTCTGCTGTTATCTTGATTGAGACTTGAGGTGGATCAAAGATGTCCACAAAGTCTTTAACACTTCCCACAGAGGACTATGATAATGTCTTCTTGTTTTATTGATCCTTTTATAATTATGAAATAACTTTCTTTTTCTCTAGTATTGCTTCTTGATTTTCCTGATTACAGTTTCATTATCTATCTTTTTGGTTCATGACTTCTGTTTCAGTCCTTTTATGTTAAACTTTTGGCATATTAATATTTAAACTATATTTCTTGTAACTAGCGTATATTTGGGTTTAAAAATCCATTCTGACCATCTTAATATTTTACTTGTAAATATTTGACTTATTTTTATTAATTACTGATATATAATTTGGTTTAGAATATATTTGCTGCTAAATCATCAAGGTTCTATTTGAATCACTTGTTTCATATTCCCTTTTACTTCCATTCTTGCCTTCTTTTAGTGTAGTCAATGTTTCTATTTAGAATGTTTTTTTTTCTATTAATTTGTCAGTTATATCTTCTTCCGCTATTTTAGTAGCTACCTTAGAAATTACAGCAGGAAGTTTTGACTTATTATAGTCAAGTACGAACTATTTGTACTATGTCTCTGATGCTACTAGAAACTGTAAACAGTACTTACCCCTTTTTTCACCCTCCTGCATTATTTTTGTCATGTATTTTCACTTCACATTTCATTTTGCACATAATTTAGACTGTACAAAATATTCTAATTACCGTTTTATGCAATCTAAATATATATTTACTTTTACCCATGTATTTATTCTCTCTGGTGTTCTTCATGCCCTTTTGCATTTTCATGTTTCCATCTAGCATAATTTTCCTTCTGACTGAAGAATTTTCTTTGTTTTTGTCTTGCTTTCTTTCAGTGTTGGTCTGCTGGTGAGGAATTCCTTTAATATTTGTTCATATGAAAGCCTCTTTATTCCACCCACATTGTTGAATAATATTTTCTTTGGGTGTAGAATTCTATGTTGGTAGTTCTGTGTGCTTATTTTTATTTTAGCACTTAAAAAATGTTATAACATTACCTTTTGACTGACATTGTTTCTTTTGGGAAATCTGCCTTCCATTTTCCAGTTGTTCTTGTAAATGTAGTGTCTTTTATTCCTCTGGTTGCTTTAAAGATTCTGTATCTTTTTTTTTTTTTTTTTTTTTTTAGCAGAGCTAGCTGAGGTTTTATTTTGGACAAAAAAAAGCAATTGAATTGTTTTGTAGCTGGAGGCATGGGTAAGGGGGGTCCTCAGGCAGTAAATTCCCCCACAGGTGGGCTGAGGGCTAGGGCTGAGCCTCAGGTGTGTCTTCTGTTCCCTGTGCTTCCCTGCACAGCGGCCTCCCTCCCGGGCTCTGGGCAAGTCGCAGGAGGGGCAGGCGGGGAGGGGTTGCCGCAGCTGTTCACTTGGGCAGCACGTCAGAGGACGCGGACACCAGCTTCCCATCATGGGTCTAGATCTTCTTCACAACCAGGGCCCTGGTGGAGCTGGTGCAGCTGAAGGAGCTGGAGCCCGCGTCAGAGCCAGAGGCCAGAGCCCAGGCCATAGCTGAGGCCGGGGCTTGTGAGGCCCCCCATAGGCCCAGCTCAGACCACCTGCAAAACCGCTGGTGGTCTTCATATGGATACTCATGTTCTGCATCTCAGACTCTAGCTGGCTCTCCTCGCCCTCCAGCAGCCTCCTGTAGGTGACATGTCAATGTCCAGGGCCAGCTTGACGTTCATCAGCTCCTGGTACTCACGCAACTGCCTTGCCATGTCCTGCTTGACTCGCTGCAGGGTGGCCTCCAGCTCGGAGGCATCCCTTGACGTTGGCATCCTTAATGGCCAGATCCCCACGTTGCTCTGCATCTGCGATGGCAACCTCCACAGGGCAGCCCTCTGGCCTTTGAGGCCCTCAGTCTCAGCCTGAAGCTGACTGATGTTCTGGTTCATCTCGGAGATCTCAGTCTTTGTGCGCCGCAGGTCATCCCCGGGCTTCCCAGCCAGGCTCTGCAGCTCCTCATACTTGACCTGGTACATGCTCTCAGCCTCAGCCAGGCTGCGGTTGGCGATCTCCTCGTACTGCGCCTTGACCTCAGCGATGATGCTTTCCATGTCCAGGGAGCAGCTGTTGTCCATGGACAGCACCACAGACGTATCCGAGATCTGGGAATGCAGCTCCTGGATCTCCTCTTCATACAGCTGCCTGAGGAAGTTGATCTTGTCAGTCAGCCCCTCCAGGCGAGACTCCCACTCTACCTGGTTCACGTAAGCTTCATCCACATCTTTCTTGATGAGGACAAATTCATTCGCCATCTCTGTATGCTTATTGATCTCATCCTCATTCTCGTTCTTGAAGTCCTCCACCAGCCCCTGAATGTTGCCAAGCTCCGTCTCCAGCTTCAGCTTCTCCTGCCCCAGAGTCTCCAGCTGCTGCCTAAGGTTGTTGATGTAGCTCTCGAACAGGTTGTCCATGTTGCTCCGAGCCATCTCCTGCTGCTGCAGGAGGCTCCACTTGGTCTCCAGCATCTTGTTCTGCTGCTGCAGGAACCATACCTTGTCGATGAAAGAGGCATACTTGCTGAGGGTCTTGATCTGCTCCTTCTCCTGGGTGTGCATGGCCTGGATGTTGTGCATCTTTTGTTAAATGTATTTCTATGCCATTTACTCTCTGATATTATTGTTATTAGTCTTGTTCTTTTAATTTCATTTTTCGCTCATTGTTTCTAATAATTAAAACACAATTGATTTTTGTATATTGACCTTCTATGCTATATTACTTATTAATATTGGTATTATATTGTAGATTTGTTTGAATTTTCATGTACAAATATAGTTGGCCCTGCATCTGTGGGTTCTGCCTCCATGGATTCAAGCAACTGCAGATCAAAAATATTTGAAAAACAAAAATGATGGTTGTGTCTGTACTGAGCACATGTAGATATTTTTTCTTGTCATTATTCCCTAAGCAATACAGTATAACAACTAGTTACATAGCATTCACATTGTATTAACTATTACAAATAAACTAGTGATAACTTAAAGTATATGGAAGGATGTGCATACGTTATATGCAAATAGTATACCGTTTTAGGTCAGGGACTTGACCATCTGTGGATTTTGGTATCTGTGATGGGTCCTGGAACCAACTGCCCATGGATATCGAGGATGACTGTATATATAAAATTATGAACTTAATGTACAATTATAAGTGTAATTATGGATTTTAAAAATTTTGTACTTTCTAAGTGTTTATTATTTGACCAATATAATCATTTTTTAGTTTTAAATATTTTTTCATACATTTATTTTTTTTACTTCCCCATTTGAAATCTCAAGTTGGCAAATAATTGTATTTATTTATGGGGTACAGTATGACATTTTGATATATGTAAAAATTGTAGAACTAGAAAACCAAGCAAATTAACATATTCATCACCTCACTTACTTATTTTTAATGAGGTGAGAATTTTAAAATCCACTTTTAGCAGTCAAAAAATATAGAATACATTATTATTAACTATGGCTATCATGTTATGCAATAGATCACTAAAACTTATTCTTCCTTTCTAACTAAAGCTTTGTATCCTTTGGCCAACATCTCCACTTTTCCTATTCCCCCTTCACTCTGTAGCCTCTGGCAACCACCATTCTACTCTCTGCTTCAATGAAGTTGACATTTTTAGATTTTACATATAAGTGAGATCAGGCAGTATTTGTCTTTATGTGGCCAGCTTATTTCACATAGTATTATGTCCTTCAGATTCATTCACGTTGTCATAAATCACAGAATTTTCTCATTTTTTTAAGGTTGAATAGTATTTCATTGTGTATTGTATGAAACTTTTTGTGAACTTATGCTTTCTTTTCTTTTGGACAAAAAACAATATTTCAATGAATTGTTGTCAGATAACATATGCGGTAGGATTTCAGTATTTTGACTAATCTTGAGAATTACTTTTTGGCCCAGTAATATTCTTTCATATTTGATATGCCATAATTCTAAAAAATAATGTATATCTTGTAGCTGTTAGTGTACTATTTTATAAATTCCAATAAGTTCAAATTTGCTGAGAGTGTTGCTCACTGTAGTGTTTCTGTTACTATTTTCTTTTGCTCAGTTATTCTATCATTTCCTGAGAAAGACATGCTAAAATTTGCACTTCAGCCTGCAGATTTTTTCTCTCTAATTTTGTCAAATTTTGCATTTTATATTTTGAAGCTCTGTTATTCATCACATTTGATTATTTTGTCGTTTTCATGAATTAAATATTTTATTATTATGAAATCTCTTTTCATATATCTAGCAATAAATAAGTATTAAGACTTTGTTTCGAAGTCTGCTCTCTTTGATATCCATATAGCAAATCTAGACTTTTAAAAATAGTCTTTATTTTTTAGAGCAGTTTTAGGTGCACAGTAATATTGAGCAGAAGGTACAGAGTTCCTATATACCCTCTGCCTCCTCACATGCAAAACTTTCTTTATTATCGACATCTGCCATTGGAGTGATACTTTCCTTACAATTGGTAAACCTACTTTGACACATCACTATCACCTCAAGTCCATAATTTACATTTACTCTGTGTGGTTTTGTTTGTTTGTTTGCTTGTTTACAGGATCTGGCTCTGTTACCTAGGCTGGAGTACAGTGGCAAGATCTCGGCTCACTGCAGCATCTGCTTTCCAGGCTCAAGTGATCCTCCCAACTCAGCCTCCCAAGTAGCTGGGACTACAGGCACGGGCCACCATGCCCGGCTCATTTTTGTGGATACAGGGTTTTGCCATGTGTCTCAAACTGGTCTTGAACTCCTGGGCTCAAGCAATCCACCAGCTTCAGCCTCCCAAAGTGCTGTGAGCCACTGTACCCAGACAGGATTTACTCTTGATATTGCACATTCTATGAATTTGGACAAAAATGTGTAATGCTATGTATCCACCATTATAGTATTATACAGAGTAGTTTCACTGCTCTAAAATTCCTCTGTTCTTTGCCTGTAACTCCTCCCTCTCCCCAGTCTCTGTGTATTAGTTCATTTATTTTCCAACTTTATTGAGGTATAAATGACAAAAATTATGTATGTTTAAATTTCACAATGTGTGTTGTGGGGTGGGTGGACAGGGGAGGGATAGCATTAGGAGATATACCTAATGTAAATGACGAGTTAATGGGTGCAGCACACCAACATGGCACATGTATACATATGTAACAAACCTGCACGTTGTGCACATGTACCCTAGAACATAAAGTATAATTAAAAAAAAAAACTCACAAAAAGAAAGTAATTAAAATGAAAAAAAATTTCACAATGTGATGTTTTGATATAGGTATACATTGTGAAATGATTGCCACAATAAAGCTAATTAACATATCCATTAGCTCACATAGTTACAATTTTTTGAGGTGAAAATATTTAAAATCTACTCTCAGTTAATTTTGAGTACATATATAGTACTATTAACTACAGTCACCATGCCGTACATTAGATCCCCAGAACTTGTTCATCTTGCATAACTGAAACTTTGTACCCTTTGACCAATGTCTCCCCATTTCCCCTAACCCCTATCCTGCAACCACCATCCTTCTGCCTGGTTCTGTGAGTTTGACTTTTTAGATTCCACATGTAAGTGACATCATGCAGTATCTGGCTTTTCGTGCCTAGGTTATTTCATTTAACATAACGTCCTCCAGGTTCATACATGTTGTTGCAACCTAGAGGATTTTCTTTTTAAAAAACTGAATAGTGGCATTATATATGTATGTGTATATACATATATACATATACAATATATACACGTATATGTGTATATAATATATAATCATATATAAATGGACACTATATATATGTATATCACATTTTCTTTATTCATCCATTGATGGACACTCAGTTTGCTTCCATATCTTGGCTATTGTTAATAATGCTCAAATGAACATAAGAATGAACACATCTCTTCCACATTCTGATTTCATTTCCTTTGGTTATATACCCAGAGGTGGGACTACTGGATCATATAGTAGTTCTATTTTTAGCTTTTTGGGAACTCCATACTGTATTCCACAATGAAACTGCCAATTTACATTATCATCAACAGTGTACAAGGGTGCCCTTTTCTCCACACCTTCACCAGCTCTTATTTTTGTCATTTTGATAATTGCCATCCTAACAGGTGTGGTGATATCTTATAGTGGTTTTGATTTGCATTTCCCTGATAATTGGTAGTGTTGAACATACTTTATTACACCTATCAATTTGTACGTGTTTTTTTGAGAAATGTCCTTTGCCCATTTTTAATTATGTTATTTGTTTTCTTGCTATTGAGTTGTTTAAATTCCTAATATATTTTAAATATTAACCTCATCTCAGAAATATGGTTTTAAAACATCTTCTATTCCATAATCTTTTTATTCTGCTGATAATTTCATTTGCTATGCAGAAGCTTTTTTATTTCATGTAGCCTCATTTGTCTATTTTTGCTTTTGTGTTGTGTCCTTTTGAGGTAATATCCAAGAGAGTATTGCCTGGAACACTGTCAAGAAGATTTTTTCCTATGTTTTCTTCTAGGAATATTACAGTTTTGGGTCTTACATTTAAGTCTATATTCCATTTTGAGTTTATTTTTGCATATGGTGTGAGATAAGTGTCCAATTTTATGCTTCTGCAAGTGGATGTCCAGTTTTCCAAGCACCATTTATTGAAGAGAATATCCTTTCCCCATTGTGTGTTCTTGGCTGCTTTGTCAAAGATCACTTGACTGTAAATGTGTAGATTTGTTGCTGATCTCTTTATTCTGTTCCTTTGGTCTTTTGTCTACTTTTAGGCCAGTACCATTCTGTTTTGATTACTATAGCTTTGTGGTATATTTTGAAATGAGGTAGTGTGATGACTCCAGTTTTGTTCTTCTTCCTCAAGATTGCTTTGGCTACTCAGGGTCTTTTGTGCTTTTATATAGATTTTAGGATTTTTTTTTCTATTTCTCTAAAAAAAGGCATTGGAATTTTCATAGGAATTACATTGAATCTGTATATCACTTTGAATAGTATGGAAATTTTTAAAATATTAATTCTTCCAAATAATGAGCATGTGATATAGTTCCATTTATTTTGTCTTCTTTAATTTTTTCATCAATGTTTGATGATTTTCAGTGTCCAGATATTTCACCACCTTAAATTTACACCTAATTTTTTTTGCTATTGTAAATGGGATTATTTTCTTAATTTCTTTTTCAGAGAGTTTGTTGTTACTCTATAGAAATATTAACTGCTTTTGCCTGTTGAATTTGTTTCCTGCAACTTTACTGCATTGGCTTATTAGTTCTAAACACTGGACCTGGAGCCTGGGGCCATGGAGGTGGGTCTGGCACTGGAGTGTGCCTGGAGCCTAGGTTGTGGAGATCTTTCTGGAGACTGGGTACCTGTGGAATGACCTGGCAGTCGGGAGGTCCTGGAGTCTGGGTTTGTAAGGGTTGACCTGGTGCCCAGGAACACTGGGGTGGTCCTGGTGCTGGGGTCTGCAGTGAAGTCATGTGCTCACTTCAGTCTCCTTCCCACATATTGAGAGTATATCCAGACTGCAATATACAGACATGGGGAAGGGGTGATGGAGTAATGTAAAACTCTTCTTCCTACCCTCATCTATGCATCTTTTCTTATTTCTGTGCTCCACCCAGGTTCTGTAATCTATCATTTGGATTCCTTAGGATTTATAAAGATATTTTCATATATGTATTGTTATTCAAATTGATGTTCTGAGAGGGGATAAGTGCTGAAGGGTATTCTGCCATCTTGCTGACTTTACGCTTCCTCAGTGTTTTTATGCTTATTGCTGGCATAGTATTTTATTCAACCCTTTTACTTCCAACCTACTTGTCTTAAATATAAAGTGCAAATAGATAGCATATATTTTGGTCTTGCATTTTTTATTCCATATTGATAATTTATATCCTTTAGTTGGAGTATTTGACAGATTTACATTTAATATAATTATTGATATGGTTGGGTCATTTACTCAGATCTATCATTTAATATTCATTTTCTATTTGGATAATCAATTTCTTGTTTCCTTTTACTCTTTTCCTGTGTTAACTTGGGTTAATTAGATATTGTTTTAGAATTGCATTTTAATTTATCTATTGCTTCCAGCCATTTCACTTTGCATTATTTTTTAGTGACTGCTCCAGTGATTCTATCAGGTATCCTTAAATTTACTTCCTTCTTTTTGGTGGGTGAGAGGTAGGTAAGAACATTTAACATGAGATCTACCCACTAAACAAAATTTTTAAGTGCACAATACAGTATTGTTAACTATAGGCACTATGTTGTACAGCAGATCTCTTGAACTTATTTATCTTGCAGAACTGAAATTCATACCCAGTGAACAACAGCTACCAATTTCCCCTTTTCCCCCAGGTCCTGGCAAACATCATTCTACTCTCTCCTTCTGATATGTACCCAAAGATGGGATTACTGGATCATATGGTAGTTTTATTTCTAATTTTTTGAGGAATTTCCATAGCATATTCCACAATAACTGTATCAATTTACATTTTCACCAAAAATGCTCAAGGGCACCCAACACTTTTTATCTTTTTTTGTTTTGATAATAGCCCTCCTAACAGATTTGATGTGATATCTCATTGTGGTTTTGATTGACATTTCTCTGATGATTAGAGGTGTTGACCATTTTTATTTTATTTTATTTATTATACTTTAAATTCTGGAATACACGTGCAGAATGTGCAGGTTTGTCACATAGGTATGTACGTGCCACTGTGGTTTGCTGCACCCATCAACCCATCATCGACATTAGGTATTTCTCCTAATGGTATCTCTCCCCTAGCCCCCGACTTACCGACAGGCCCTGGTGCATGATGTTCCCCTCCCTGTGTCCATGTGTTCTCATTGTTCAACTCCCACTTATGAGTGAGAGCATGCAGTGTTTGGTTTTCTGTTCCTGTGTTAGTTTGCTGAGAATGATGGTTTCCAGCTTCATCCATGTCCCTGCAAAGGACATGAACTCATCCCTTTTTAATGGCCACATAGTATTCCATGGTGTATATGTGCCACATTTTCTTTATCCAGTCTATCATTGATGGGCATTTGGGTTGGTACCAAGTCTTTGCTATTGTGAACAGTGCTGCAATAAACATACGTGTGCATATGTCTTTATAGTAGAACGATTATAATCCTTTGGGTATATACCCAGTAATGGGATTGCTGGGTCAAATGATATTTCTGGTTCTAGATCCTTGAGGAATCACCATTTTTAAATACACCTGTTATACATTTGTATGTCTTCTTTTGAGAAATGTCTATTCAGTTTTTTGCCCATTTTTAAATTGGGTCATTTTCTTGCTACTCAGTTGTTTGAGTTCCTTATATTAACCCTTTATCCAATGTATGGTTTGCAATGTATTTCCTATTTTCATTCTGTAAGTTGTCTCTTTACTTTGTTGATTGTTTTCCTTTCTGTGAAGAAACTTTTTAGTTTTATGTAGTCCCACCTATGTATTTTTGCTTCAGTTACCTATACTTTTGGTGGCATATCCAAGAAAACATTGTCAAGAACAAAGTCAAAAGTTTTTCCTCCATGTTTTCTTTTAGGAGTTTTGCCATTTCAGGTATTATGATTAAAACTTTAATCCAATTTGAGTTAATTTTTGTGTATGGTATAAGAGTCCAATTTTATTTTGTTGCATGTATCCACTTTTTCCAATGCCAGTTGTTAAAGGGACTATTTTTCCCCATTGTGTATTTTTGCCACTATTGTAGAAGATCACTTGACCATATATGTGTGAGTTTAGGTTAGGTGCTCTATTTTGTTCCATTGGTCTATATGCCTGCATTTATGCTAATACCATCTGTTTTAATTACTGCAGTTTTGTAATACAGCTTGAAATTATGAAGTGTGATGACTTTTGTTTTGTTCTTCTTGCTCATGATTATTTTGTCTACTTGGGGTCTTTATGGTGTCATGTAAATTTTAGAAGTGTTTTTCCTATTTCTGAAAAAAAATGAAATTCTCATGGGGATAGTATTGAATCTGTAGATTGCTTTGGTAGTATGAACATATTATCAATATTAATTATTCCAAATGATGAACTCAACATGTCTTTACATTTACATGTGTCATCTTTATTTTTTATCAATGTCTTATACTTTTCATCATAAAATCTTTCTCCTCCCTAGTTATATTTTTTCTCAGGTATTGAAGTTTTAGATGCTATTGTAAATGCAATTGTTTTATTAATTTTATTTTAGGATAATTTGTTAATGTATAGAAATGCAAGTAATTTTTGTATATTGATTTTGTATCCTGCAACTTTACTGAATTCATGTATTATTTCCAACAGTTTTTTTTTTTTTTTTGGTCCTTAGGTTTTCTATATGTCATCTGCAAACAGAGATAATTTTACTTCTTACTTTCTGATTTGATGTATTTTAATTTTTTTTCTTGTCTAATTTTCCTGGCTAGGGGTTCTAGTCCTATGACGTGAGGAAGTGTGAAGAAGGGTAAACTTTGTGTTATTTTCATCTTAAAGGAAAAACTCCATTTTTCACCATTGAGTATGATGTTAGCTGTGGGCTTATCATATATGACCTTATTTATTTTGACGTGTATTCCCTGTATACCTAATTAGTCGAGAGAAACCATCATTCTCAGCAAACTAACACAGGAACAGAAAACCAATCACCACATGTTCTCACTCATAAATAGGAGTTTAACAATGAGAACACATGGACACAGGGAGGGGAACATCACACACCAGGGCCTGTCAGGGGGTGGGGGGCTAGGGGAGGGATAGCATTAGGAGAAATTCCTAATGTAGATGACGGGTTGATTGGTGCAGCAAACCACCATGGCACATGTATACCTATGTAACAAATCTGAATGTTCTGCACATGTATCCCAGAATTTAAAGTATAATAATAATAAAAAGCTGTGTTGAATTTTGTCAAACTTTTTGCATCTGTTGAAAAAATTATGTGATTTTTATCTTTTATTCTGTGAATATAGTGTATCACATTTAGTAATTTCCATATGTTGAACTAACTTTTTATCTCAAAAATAAATAATACTTGGTCATGCTGTATGATCCTTTTTAATTTTTTTTTTTTAAGTTCTGGGGTATATGCGCAGGATGTGCTAGTTTGTTACATAGGTAAACATATGCCATGGTGGTTTGCTGCACCTATCAACCCATCACCTAGGTATTAAGCCCAGCATGCATGAAATCTTTTCCCTAATGCTCTCCCCACCCCCACCCTCCTCCGATAGGCCCCAGTGTGTGTTGTTCCCCTTCCTGTGTCCATGTGTTCTCATTGTTCAAATCCCACTTATAAGTGAGAACATTCAGTGTTTGGTTTTCTGTTTCTGTGTTAGTTTGCTGAGGATAATGGCTTCCAGCATCATCCATGTCCCTGCAAAGGACATGATCTCATACCTTTTTATGGCTGCATAGTACTCCATGGTGTATATGTACCACATTTTCTTTATCCAGTCTATCATTGATGGGCATTTGGGGTGATTCCATGTCTTTGCTATTGTGAATAGTGCTGCAATGAACATACACGTGCATGTATGTTTATAATAGAATGATTTATATTCCTTTGGGTATATACCCAGTAATGGGATTGCTGGGTCAAATGGCATTTCTGCTTCCAGATCTTTGAGGAATCATCACACTGTCTCCCACAATGGTTGGGCTAATTTACATTCCCACTAACAGTGTAAACGTGTTCCTATTTCTCCATAATCTTACCAGCACCTGTTGTTTCTTGACTTTTTAACAATCACCATTCTGACTGGCGTAAGATAGTATCACATTGTAGTTTTGATTTGAATTTCTCTAATGATCAATGATGTTGAGCTTTATTTCAATGTTTCTTGGCCGCCTGTGTGTCTTTCTTTGCAAAGTGTCTGTTCATGTACTTTGCCCACTTTTTAATGGGCAAAGATTTTATGATGAAATCGCCAAAAGCAATTGAAACAAAGCAAAAATTGACAAATGGGTTTTAATTAAACTAAAGAGCTTCTGCATAGCAAAAGAAACTATCATAAGAGTAAGCAGACAGCCTAAAGAATGGGAGAAAATTTTTGCAATCTATTCATCTGACAACAGTCTAATATCCAGAATGTACAAGTAACTTAAGCAAATTTGTGTGTGTGTGTGTGCGTGTGTATGTGTGTGTGTATGTATGTGTGTGTGTGTATATATATATATATAGATATATAGATATATAGAGATGGATTCTCATTCTCTCACCCAGGCTGGAGTGCAGTGGCATAATCTCAGCTCACTGCAACCTCCGCCTCCAGGGTTCAAGCAAGTCTCCTGTCTCAGCCTCCTGAGCAGCTGGGACTACAGTCACACACCACCATGCCTGTCTGATTTATGTAATTTTAGTAGAGACGGGGTTTCACCATATTGGTCAGGATGGTCTTGAACTCCCGACCTCAGGTTATCCACCTGCCTCGGCCTCCCAAAGTGCTGGGATTACAGGCCTGAGTCACTGTGCCCGGACTGTATGATCCTTTTAATGTGCTGTTTAATTCAGATTCTAGTATTTTGTTGAAGATTTTCACATCTATATTCATCAGGGATCATTTACTATAATTTTCTTTCCTTGTAGTGTTCTTTTATGGCTTTGGTATCAGGGCAATACTGGCTGGCCTTGTAAAAGCAGTTTGGAAGTATCTCCTCTGTGTTTTGGAACAGTCTGAGGAGGATTAGTATTAATTCTTTAAATACTTGGTAGAATTCTGGCCGGGCACGGTGGCTCATGCCTGTAATCCCAGCACTTTGGGAGGCTGAGATGGGCGGATCATGAGGTCAGGAGATTGAGACCATCCTGGCTAACACGGTCATCTCTACTAAAATCCCGGCCATCTCTACTTAAAAAAAATACGAAAAATTAGCCGGGCATGGTGGCACACGCCTGTAGTCCCAGCTACTTGGGAGACTGAGGCAGGAGAATTGCTTGATCTTCAGGAGGAAGAGGTTACAGTGAGCCAAGATTGCACCACTGCACTCCAGCCTGGGTGACAGAGTGACACTCTGTCTCAAAAAAGAAAAAAAAAGTATATATACACACATACACACATATACACACACATATATGTATATATGTATACATATACATGTGTATATATGTATGTGTGTGTGTGTGTGTGTGTATATATATATATATTTGGTAGACTTCATCATTGAAGCCATCAGGTCCTGGGCTTTGCAGCGCTGGGTTGTTTTTGATAACTAATTCAATCCTCTTGTTAATTTTCTGTTCATGTTTTCTATTTCTTTATGATTCAGTTTTAGTACATGTTATGGTTCTAGGAAATTAGCCATTTCTCCTAGGTTATTCTATTTATTGATATATAATTGTTCATAGTAGTCTCTTCTGAGCCTTTGTATTTCTGTGGTATTATTTGTAATGCCTCCTCCTTTATTTTCTCTTTGTTTCTTAGTTATTCCTGTTAATGTTTTGTCAATTTCATTTATCTTTTCAAAAAGATGCAACTCTTAGTTTTACAGATTTTTAAAATTTTGTTTTTCTATTTTCTTCATTTAATTTTGCCCTAATCTTTATTATTTCTAAAGTTAGATTGCTAATTTGTGATTTTTTTTCTTTTTAAATGTAAGCATTTATTGCTATTCACTTTTCTATTAGTACTGCTTTTGCTGCATCAGATCTCATGAGCCTTATTCACTATTACAAGAATAGCACGGGAAAGACTGGCCCCCATGATTGTGAGGCCTCCCCAACCATGTGGAACTGTAAGTCCAATTAAACTCCTTTTTCTTCCCAGTCTTCCGGTATGTCTTTATCAGCAGCATGAAAACGGACTAATATAATAGGTAAGAACTTACTATTGCCATTTTATTATTGTTTTCTATCTTGTAGGATTTTTGTTCCTTTTGTTTATTCTTCTTGTTGGTTTTTTTAATTGATTTTTTAAAATAGTGATATCCTTAGATTCTCTTCTCTTTTGTGTGTGTGTGTGTGTGTGTGTTTTTTTTTTTTTTTTTTTTTTTTTGAGACGGAGTCTCGCTCTGTCGGCCAGGCTGGAGTGCAGTGGCCAGATCTCAGCTCACTGCAAGCTCCGCCTCCCAGGTTTACGCCATTCTCCTGCCTCAGCCTCCCAAGTAGCTGGGACTACAGGCACCCGCCACCTCGCCCGGCTAGTTTTTTGTATTTTTTAGTAGAGACGGGGTTTCACCGTGTTAGCCAGGATGGTCTCGATCTCCTGACCTCGTGATCCGCCCGTCTCGGCCTCCCAAAGTGCTGGGATTACAGGCTTGAGCCACCGCGCCCGGCCTGTGTGTTTTCAATAGATATTTTTTATTTGAGGTTATCATGAGGTTCACATAAAATATCCTCTGGTTATAATGGTTTATTTTATGCTGCTAACAACTTAACTGCAATTGCATACAAAACTCTACACTTTTAATTCTCTCCTCCCCTCTTTATGTCATTGATATCACTATTTACATCTTTTGTATTGTGTATCCATTAACTCTCTTTTGTAGTTATTATTTTTATTTTTAAAATAAAATAAACTAATTAAAAATACTTTTATTTTTTAACTTTTATACCAAAAGTGATTTAAACCCAATCATTATAATATTGCAATATTCTGTATCTTTCTAAATATTTAGGCTTGCCAGTGAGTTTTAGACTTTTATATGCTTTCGTGTTGCTGCTTAGCATCTTTTCATTGCAACTTGAGAAACTCCCTTTAGCATTTCTTCTAAGATAGGTCTAGTGCTTATGGAGTCCCTCATCTTTTGCTTGTTATCTCTCCTTCAGTGTTTTTCCAAACTTTTTATTGTGATAAAATATACATATTATATAACTTAACCATCTTAACCATTTTTAAGTGTACAGTTCAGTGGTATTACATGCATTTATAATGTGCAACCATCACCACCATCTATCTCCATCATTCTTTTCATCTTGTAAAATGGAAACTCCATATACTGTAAACAGTAAGTCCCCATTCCTTCCTGTTCCTAGCCTCTGGCAACCACCATAAGACACCAGTTCCTAAGGCAGTGAAATGAAACATCTGAAATATTAGATGCATGCTCCACTCTCCCTTTCTCCTGAGAGAGAAATTATGGGCCAAGATAATCTCACTTGGTGCCAAGTTTTGCTGGTTTGGGGGAAGGGATGACATGGGTAAAGTGAAATTGCTCTTTTTTAGTTTCAGTTGGACCGTTCTAGTGTTTTGTACTCATCTGGGGTATTCAAAATCTTAACTGGATTCTGAACATCTCTTGAAGGTATTTTGATTGATATAGTTTTGTTAAATAGGTGTTTCTGTAAGGAGATGAGGGTTGGGGCTGGGGCTTATTATTCCATCATCTTGCTCCTCCATGAATCTCCACTCCACTCCTCCATGCATCTTTATCTTTTCAAAGTCTACTAAAATTTAATACTGTATTGCCTCACATAAAGTTTAAGGACCTTGTTAATGTCTAGTTTGGTTTGTCGCTATGCCCTCTTTCATATTATAGTTTTCATGCACATCATGTCTATGTATACTACACACTGCACATTATAATGTTACGATTTTTCCTTTATATTCTCATAAGTATATCAAATAAATTAAGAGCAAAATATTATTTTATGTTTATCCACATATTACCATTCCTGATGCTATTTATTCCTTCCTAAAGATCCAGCTTTTCATCTGGTATCACTTTCCATCAGACTCAAGAATTTCCTTTAGTATTTCTTATAGTATGAACATGCTGATAACAAATTGTCCTAATGTTCACTTAAATGAAAATGTCAGTATTTGCCTTTATTAATAAGGGATATTTTTGATAAACATAAAATTCTGTATTGATAGAGTTTTAAAAAAATTCAGCACTTTAAAGATGTCTTTTTTTCTTATGAAAGGTCACAGGTTGGCCGGGCGTGGTGGCTCACACCTATAATCCCAGCACTTTGGGAGGCCAAGACGGGCCGATCACGAAGTCAGGAGATGGAGACCATCCTGGCTAACACGGTGAAACCCTGTCTCTACTAAAAATACAAAAAATTAGCCGGTCGTGGTGGTGGGCGCCTGTAGTCCCAGCTACTCGGGAGGCTGAGGCAGGAGAATGGCGTGAACCCGGGAGACAGAGCTTGCAGTGAGTCCAGTCGAGATGGCGCCACTGCACTCCAGCCTGGGCGACAGAGCGAGACTGTCTCAGAAAAAAAAAAAAAAAGAAAAAGAAAAGAAAAGAAAAAAGAAAGGTCATAGGTCAATTTTATTCTGTTCCTCAGTAGGCATTTTTTCTCCCTAATGGTTTCAAGGTTTTCTATTTAAATTTGTTTTTCAGTAGTTTGACTACGATATGCCTGAGTGTGGTATCCTGCTTGGAATTTATTGAGTTTGTTGAATCTGTAAATGTATACTTTGTGTTATGTTTGTTTTTTTTTTCAAACAGCTCTATTGAGTTATAGTTGATAGACACAAACCTGCACATATTTAATATATTCAATTTGATGGTTTTTCATTATATTTGCAAATACACAGCCATTCTTTTAAAACTAATTTTTATTTTTATTTTTGTGGGTATATAGTAGGTATATTCATAGGTATGTGAGATGTTTTGATACAGGCATGCAATGCATAATAATCATATCATACAAAATGAGGTATTCATCCCCTCAAACATTTATCCTTTGTGTCACAAATAATCTTATTATGCTATTTTAGTCATTTCTGGATGTATACTTAAATTATTATTGATTATAGCCTCCCTGTTGTGCTATTATATATTAGGCCTTATTCATTCATTCTATTTTTTTCTACCCATTAACCATCCCTCCCCACTACCCTTCCCAGCCTCTGGTAATCATCCTTCTACTCTCTATCTCCATGGGTTCAATTGTTTTGATTTTCAGCTCCCACAAGTAAGTGAGAATATGCAAAGTTTATCTTCTGTGCCTGGCTTATTTCACTTAACACAATGACCTCCAGTTTAATACATGTTGTTGCAAATTACAGGATCTCATTCTTTTTTTATGCCTGAATAGCATTCCATTGTGTATATGTACCATATTTTCTTTATTCATTTGCTGATGAACACTTAGGTACCTTCTAAATCTTGGCTGTGAATAATGCTGCAGTACCAGAGAGTGAAGATATCTCTTTGATATACTGATATCCTTCCTTTTGGGTATAAACCTGGCAGTGAGATTGCTGGATACCATATGAGGTAGCTGTATTTTTAGTTTTTTGAGGAACCTCCAAACTGTTTTTCATAGTGATTGTACTAATTTACATTCCCACCAACAGTGTACAAAGGTTCCCTTTTCTCCACATCCTCGCCCGCATTTGTTATTGCCTATCCTTTTTATATAGGCCATTTTAACTGGGGTGAGATGGTATCTCATTGTAGTTTTGATTTGCATTTCCCTGATGACCAGTGTTGTTGAGCACCTTTTCATATGCCTGTTTGCCATTTGTTTTATTGTAAGAAATGTCTATCTAGTGAATCAGATTTTTAGATTTTTTTCTATAGAGTTGTTTTAACTCCTTA
The DNA here is from genome assembly GCF_003255815.1 of Theropithecus gelada. Taxonomy (NCBI): domain Eukaryota; kingdom Metazoa; phylum Chordata; class Mammalia; order Primates; family Cercopithecidae; genus Theropithecus; species Theropithecus gelada. The sequence goes on along the minus strand of NC_037689.1, from coordinate 149,998,447 downwards.
TATATTCTAGTTATTAATCCCTTGTCAGACGGGTAGTTTACAAATATTTTCTCCCATTCTGTGGGTTGTCTCTTCACATTATTGATTGCTTCCTTTTCTGGGCAAAAACTTTGTAATTTGATGTGATCTCATTTGTCCATTTTTGCTTTGATTTCCTGTGCTTGTGGAGTCTTTAGGTTTTTCCAAATATAAGATCGTATCTGCAAGGAAGGATAATTTGACTTCCTCCTTTTCAATGTGGATGCCCTTTATATCTTTCTTTTGCCTGATTGCTCTAGCTAAGTCATCCAGTACTATGTTGAATAACAGTGGTGAATGTGGGTATCCTTGTGTTCCAGATCTTAGAGGAAGGGCTTTCAGTTTTTCCCCATTCAGTGTCATATTAGCTGTAGGTCTGCTATATATGGTTTCTATTATGTTGAGGTATGTTCCTTCTACACCCAGTTTTTTTTTTTTTTTTTTGAGATTCAGTCTTGCTCTGTCGCCCAGGCTGGACTGCAGTGGCACGATCTCGGCTCGCTGCAAGCTCCACCTCTTGGGTTCACACCATTCTCCTGACTCAGCCTCCTGAGTTTTTATGATTTTTATCATGAAGGGATGTTGAATTTTATCAAATGTTTTCTCAGCATCTATTGAAATGATCATATGATTTTTGTTCTTCATTCTGTTGTTATGATGTATCCCTTTGATTGATTTGTGTATGTTGAACCATCCTTGCATCCCAGGGATAAATCCCACTTGGTCATGATGAATGATCTTTTTAGTGTATTGTTGAATTTGGTTTGCTAATGTTTTGTTGAGGATTTTTCCATCAATAATTATCAGGGATATTGTCTTGTGGTTAGGCTTTTGTATCAAATTTTTTTTCTTCCTCTTCTCTCATTGTTTGCCATCTGGGACTCCAATTATGTTTATAACTTTGATATTATCCTATGTATTTCTAACACTCTGCCCTTTTTCAATCTTTTCTCTCTCGAATCTGTACTTCAGATTAGATAATATCACTAGATTTTTCTTCCAGTGAAACTACTCTTTCTTCTGCCATTTTCAACCTGCTGTTACGCCCACTCACTGAATTTTACTTCAGGTACTCTGACTTCCTATTTGTTAATTTATTACATATGTGTTTTTCTTTATTTCCCTTAGTGTAATTATGATACGTGATTTAAAATTCTTTCTCCTAATTCAAACATCTGGTTTACCTTAGGGCTGGTCTCTATTTTTTTTTTTTCCTTGGGTATGAGTAATATTTTCCTATCTCTTTGCTTTAGTAGTAATTTTTGAATGTACCCTGAATATTGTGAATTATATATTGTAGGATACCTTTATTTTTTTCTCTAGAGCATTGATTTTGTTTGTTTTACTAGACAGTTAATGTGGCTGAAGTGAAACTCCAAAATTTCCCTCATTGGCAGACCTGAAAACTCTGTTTAATTCTTTCGGCTTTATTTAGGCTTTTTGGAATCTGTCCCCACATAAATATTTCATGGTTTCACCAGACAGCTGGGTAGTTTATACACAGAATTTGGGGCTTCTTCTCCCTAGTATTTTAAATTACTGAATTTCTCTCATGGCTTTTCAACTACAGTGGTCATCCTGAATTCTGTCCTCTGGTTCTTTCAGCCACTTGGACTGCAAGCAGTTGTATGTGGGAGTTGGCTGACGCTAGTTTGTGAATGCCTACTGTGTATATCTCTATTCAACTCCATGTTCATGGAATCGTCCATGGTAGAAGTATTTACACCATGGAAAATGGCAAATACTATGAATTTGTTTTTTATTTATTTTCCTCAAGATCCAGTTGTTAAACATTTAACAGTTGCAACATTGATTCTAGTTTCTCTAGAGTTTATTCACTGCTTTGGCCTGGGGGCTGCCATCAGGCAAAAATTACCAGAAAAGGAAAAACCCACTTAGTATTGTTCCCTCCTTTCAAGTATTAATTCCCTTTCAATTTTTGCCTGTTGATGGATTGCTTTCCAGTGCATTTAATTTGTTGTATTATATATTTGGTCCACTGTTTATTATTGTTATCTGCATCAGGGTTGGTCTGATAGAAGCTTCTTCACCATTGTCAGAAGTTTTCCTAATAAAGGATTTTTTTTTTGTTTTTTTGGTTTGCAGTCAAGTGGGAAAATTATGAAAATACTGTAAGGTTTTCATACAGCTATAATTGTATGATTCAGAGAAGAGGGTTTTTTTTGTTGTTGTTGTTCAGAGAGTGTCTTAATCCAACGTACTTGTATTAAAATATCTTTTCTTTAAAAAAATGATGGCACCCAGATGGTTTATTTGTTTGTTTGGTATCTTTATTAGATGAAAAGTTATCAATTATAGTAGATTGAATAGTGTCCCCCAAAATTCATGTTCATCTAGAACCTCAGGATGTGACCTTATTTCAATGGTATGGTCTTTGCAAAAGGAATTAGTTAAAGATCTTGAGATGAAATCATTCTGGATTTAGGGTGGACCTTAAATCCAATGACTGGTGTCTTTATAAGAAAAAAGAGGGAGATTTGGGCACACAGAAATCAGAGAAGAAGACCATTTGAAGACCGAGGCAGAGATTCAGTGATAAGCCAAGGAATACCGGAAACCACCAGAAGTTGGAAGAGACAAGAAATCATTCTCTAGAACTTTTGGAGCAGTTTGGCCCTGCCAGCATCTCAATTTTAGACTTCTGGCCTTCAGAACTGTGAGACAATAAATTTCTGTTGTTTTAAGCTACTGAATTTATGGTAATTTGTTATGGCAGCCCTAGAAAACTAATACAGCAACCTTATGCCAGTTCATAATATTTCTTTTTGCCAGTATACTAATCTATTAAACCCAATGGACATTTATGCAAACAAGCCTACACATAAAAATGGGTATCTATGCAGGAAAAAGTATTTATAGCTTTTTTCCCACATACACACTTGCTTTATGTGCAAGTTACATGTTAATTTTATAGACAAAAATACTGTACCTGCAGTCAGCAATCTGAGTACTGACCTTGACTCTGCCACTGACTCATTATGACCTTGTGTGAGTTATATTTTCTATTTAGTCTAATTTCTTTTCTGTACAATGACATGGTTATCTTTATGGGTCCCTTTAGCTCAGTGACTCTAAGCTTACAAGTACCCATCTGTCTTCTACTCAATGTATGGACACGTGCTTTTGAAGATGTATAGGTGTGTAGCACATGCACTTCATCTGGCAGGAGTAGAGAGCATTAGAAATTTGGCAAAAAAAACCCCAACAGGATAGTAGTTTGAATAGAAATGGCACACTATAGGCAACATTGTAAATGCCTATTATGCCCCAGTCACTGTATATATATTGACACTAGTATACTTAAACACACTATATAACTCACTTTCAATTAGATGCCCTCTGAATTTTTCTAAAAGGACTAGAAATCACAACATGAGGAGTTTGACTAAGACAACTTTTATACTAATCATTATATGTAAGCAGATGCTGAATTCTTTGATAGGAACAGCTCTTTACTCATGTGCTTATATTGGTATTATCCCTGAAACACGAAAGATGGAATGTTGAATAAATGTGATTTGGAGTCCCATTTGGGGATTCACCTTTGGAGAACTTTTGAAATTTGGTAGTTTATTTTTTATTTTCTAAGGGCCAACTTCTCCTTCACCTGGAATTTTCCTGTCTTTAGATTCCTAGACTGTTAGTTCTGGAAGGGTCTTTTAAGATCATTTATTTCCATTACCACTCATTTGGTCATTGAGGATATTGAGGGCCAGACTGAAGAGCTCGTTGAAAGCAACACAGCAATTTTCAGAGGCAGAACTCAAACTCAAGTTCCTTTATTTTATTTTTAGCCTAGGTCTTTTCCCACCCTACGCTACATTGTTACTGTGCTTTGCCTAGGTTGCTTTTTTTCTTTTGACCCAATGGGAATATAATTCTTTTATACTTTGAGTCAATAATTCTCCTTTTCCCCATCTTAGCCCTTGTGCAAACTCATGTATAGGCTCACACAATTACATACATCTATATTCCCTTTGGAATTTTTGAAAAGAAAGCATTGTGGTTCTGCTGCTTGTCTGTCTTGCCTACAGGGAAGCTAGAGCTGACAGTTTTGAATTGGGTCTGCACTTCTACTTGGTTGAGGGTGGGGGTGGAAGTTAGGTCAATAGGGGATCAATGTGGCGGAACTCTTTCTTCTTAGTGGAGTATGAATGACAACCCCTTTGATGTACATTTTTCTAGCTCATTATTGCCCCCAGAGATGGAATCTGAACAGACAGGATTGTCAAACCTTTATTTGGAGCCTGGGTTAGAAGGCACGCCCATAGGGATGTAAGGGAGACAGAGAGAAAAAAGAGGAAGCTCTCTTCAATCTTGGAGCAGCAAGTAAGCATCACACATCAGCTACAGTAACCCATACTTCCTTTATCCTCCTATTCTCTCTTACCCTTTTGCTCTCTTTCTCTTCCCTTTGCTTCCTCTGCTCCTCCCTTTCTCTCTGGGCTTCCCTCTATTTCTCTGTTGGATGCTTTAAGGAATAAAATACTACTTTAGTATTTCGTAAAACAACCACATCTAAAGCCTTGCAAGTGCTGTATTCACAGCCCCAGCACAGCCGCGTGCTAAGCACCAGTGGTGAACCTAAAGCCAGCAAAGGGGGAGGGGAGAAGGGGAGGGGAGGAGGGGAGGGAGAAACTGACAGAGAGGGAGGGAGGCAGATTGAGAGAGAGAGAGAGAGAGAGAGAGAGAGCGCGAGCGCGCGCAAGCTAGCGAGCAAACCAGAGAGACAGACCGAGAGAGGGACCAGGAGAGAGACCCAGAGAGAGAAGAAGAAGCCAGAAGCCGAGCTCTGTCAGGGCTCAACCTCCAACTTGTTTCAGTTCATTCATCCTCTCCTCTCCGCTCAGACTGTAGAGCTCGGTAAGAAACATTGATGTTCCTTCTTCCCCCTCCCCCAAGCTCAGGTCTCTTTTAGCGATAGCATCTCTCCCCCGTACTGAGAGTCTCCTTGGGTTGGCCGGGAGGCGAGGCATGCTCTGCAGCTGTGATGCTATCCTGGGTTCCCCAGTGGGGCTGGTGGAAGCCCAGAGGCGGCATCTGAGCAGGGAGACACTGAGGTAAAACCCGATTTGAGGAAGGGGGGTTGCGATGTGGTATGTGCGTGATTTGCTTCATTGTCAGTGAATTGTTTTGTTCCTCTTTGGAAGCAGGTCAGCACTGACCTTGCAAATTGCTTGGGGGGCCCCAGCAGCTGCTGCAGAAAGCCACGGAGTGGCCCCTAGCCAAAGCAGACAGCACTGTCATGACCCCCCAGACAGCTCTAGGCACCAGGGATGGAGTAATGGCTGGAGCTTTCTCCCTTCTTTAACTCTTTCTCCGCAGCTGCTTCTCACTGCTGGAAATAAAGAAGGAGGGTACCTTGCAGCCTCTTTCCCCATCTCCCCATTACCTCCCCCACATGCAAGTGAGTAGAAAGTTGTAAATACCTGCTTCCTTTAAAGCAGATTGAGCCCTCCCCCCTTCCTTTAAGGGGCTCGCTGTGGGGTTGGGCCTGACTTCCTCCACAAACTTGGGAGGTTTGCCTTGTTTCCCTGAGAGAAGCTCCATTGCTTGCCCACCCTCAATTCCAGGTAGTTGAGTTGACATCCTAGATCAGAGATTCAGATACCCCACCCCATCCCACTCATAGGCATCATGTTAAGTCCAGCTGTGTCCTTGGAAGGGAGGAAACACCTGATGGTTTGTCTGGAACTGGCCTCCCAGTTTACTGCTCCTCTGACTGTGGCTGCGGGTGGCATGGGCAAGAGGACTGGGGGAAGGGTGGCTGTTGGATTGATGAAAAGCAGGGTGATGAGGTAGGATTACTAGCATGAATAGTTTGGCTTATGGAGAGTCAGCAAGTTCTGGTTGTCTGGAGCTATGCAAAGACTGATTGAGGCTCTTGTAGTATAGCCCCTCTGAACTGGTAGGGGAAGGGATCTAATTGTTTGATGGGAGCTTTCTAAGTGAGTGACACTGCTGTGCCTATGGTAGTAATTATGACATTCCTAATACTAATTGCTAACATTATTGAGTGTGTAGTATATTTTGAATTCTGGACTGTTTAGTGTATATTACTTCATTAAATTATTGTGGCAGAATAGTGCATTGAATAACAGACACTATTATTATCTTTGGTTTACTGACAAAACTGAGGCACAGAGAGGTTAAGTAACTTGTCCAAGATTGCAGAACAATTAAATGTCCCAGTTGGAAATTAAAACACTGGCAACCTGGTTCCAGAATCCATGGTCATAACCATGAAGCACTACTGCCTTCTTGGGGAGAATTATGCACCTTTGTTAGGCAAGTGTAGATACAATAGGTACAGTGTGGCTTGGCAAGATTTTTTGGAAAGTAGTGGCCTAGCTTTTGTGTAGAGTAACAGGAACTTAGCCTGGAGCCAGGCTTCACCTGGATTTCTGGAAGGGGCTGCACGAAAGACTTTCATTGGTCAGCTTGCTTTCCTTGAAAATAGTACTTCACTTTTTATAGCCTCATCCACCCAACATGCTCCAAACTGCGCCTTTAAAAAACAGACCTTATTCTAATTTCCTGAGCATTTGGAGTTATTCTGTGCTGAAAATTTTAGAATACTAAAACCTTGGAACTGGAGGGAGCCCAAAAGGTCAGTCATTAAGCTTTATTTCTCTACTCGGTTCTTGAATTTATCCTAAGCATCCAATTTGTTGACTGATTTCTATTTGAACTCCCTGCAGTGATAGAGAGCTCATTACGTGGCTCTTTGTGTCATTGTGCAACTGTGATTGTCAGAAAGTATTCCCCATTATAAGCCAAAATCTGTTTCCCAGTAACTTATATTCATTGGTTCTTTGGGACTGTCTGGAACAAATTTGCTTTTTCTTAATAATAGTTCTTCAGTTAGTTGAAGACAGCAATCATGCCTCCCTCTTAACTCTTGGATCCAATAAGACCACAGAGTAAAGGATTATCATTTACTTTATGCTGGAAATTGTACTATTCTTTTTTTTTTTTTTTTGAGATGGAGTCTTGCTCTGTCACCCAGCTCCGCCTCCCGGGTTCACGCCATTCTCCTGCCTCAGCCTCCCGAATAGACGGGACTATAGGTGCTCACCACTGTGCCTGGCTAATTTTTTGTATTTTTAGTAGAGACGGGGTTTCGCCATGGTCCTGATCTCCTGACCTCGTGATCTGCCCGCCTTGGCCTCCCAAAGTGCTGGGATTACAGGCGTGAGCCACCACGCGGGGCCTAGACTATTTTTAATATGGCCTAATAGCCCACTTGTTTGTTAGCCACAAATTGACCCTATGGAGTTTTCCAAAACAGCCCTGATAGTGTATGTTCTCTTCCTTGGATGAGTTTGATATCTGGTGTCAACTGGACTGTTGGGAGCAAGGAAGGTCGCTTTCATATTCCTAAAGACCAGAAATTGGTTAGTACTGGTCCTTCTAAAGCCCCCAGAATGTCTATATGGCATCCAGACAATAGGCATGTGGGAAGATTTGAGTGGCAGGAATTTTCGTAAAGAAAATTATGAAATTTTCTAATTTAATAAAGAAAAGCACATTTGAAGTAGTGGTAGTTCAAGGTTCATACAGTATACAGAAGGTAGAAGAATAAACTATTTTATCAGAAAACACCTCAGGAATAATTACATCATTGAGGGGATACAATACAGAGGGACTGGGTGGAAAGGAGTGAGTATGTGGTTGCTAGAATGGAACACTGACTTGGCTGTTAGCAAATTTGGGTTCCATTCCTAGCTCTGATGATTTGCCAATTATCTTGGACATATGACTTCCCCTCCATGTGCCTCAGTTTTTCTATCTACAAGATGTTGAAGTGGACTGTATCTCTAAGGGTCTTTCAACTCTGAAATTCTTTATCTAAAGTAAATTATAAGATTTCAGAGTTATGAGAGGCTTCAGAAATCGTTAGGCCAGTGTTTCTCAAACTTTAATGTGTAAAAATATCTCCTGGGAATCTTTTCAAAATGCAAATTGTGATTCAGAGAGTCTATGGCAGGGGCCTTGGATTTTGCATTTTAACAAGATATTAGGTGATCCTGAAACTGCTGTTCCACTGACCACACTTCAAGTAGCAAAGCTCTAGTAGAGTACTGGTCAAACTCCCCTAGTGAAGGAAAATGTTTTTTGTTGTTATTGTTGTTGTTTGTCTTTTCCTAATCCATCACAGAAGACTGTTAATTTAATAAAATAAATTAACCATGAATTGCTAGAAAATGAAAGAAAAGACATACGAAAGATAAGCCCACATTTGTATTATTAGATTCTACAAACATAAAATGATTTTTTCAAATTGCTGTAATATTTTCTAAGTGTAATATTTTCTAAGTACTATTTTCTAAGTAACATTTCTAAGTAATATTTCTAAGTAATATTTTCTAAGTACTAAGTAATATTTTCTAAGTGCAATATTTTCTAAGTACTTCTGTACTTTGGTCATTACAGTCTGGTAATAAAAGTTCACAGACAGGCACTGATTGGCGGGCTACATTTTGAGTGCACTGGTCTAGGCTATCTGCCCACCTAATTTAAGAGGCCCAAATTACACCCAGCTTTAATTTCTAAATCACCTCTTGATGATCTTTTACTCTACAGTTAAATATCTCCTTTAATGAAGAATTCAACATTTACACAAAGTTGCATTGTTTATGTGTTGTGACAGATAAAATGTTTGTTTTTTCTTAAAACTCTTAATTTCCTTAGAGTTTATACAAATTATACTTTCAGTTATGTATTCCAAGTGGGTGAGGGGCTGTATCAGTTCAGTTTATTATACCGTTAGCCTTTAGCCTAGTGTATGACATAGAGTAGGTGCTTAACAGATGTTTTTTAAGTAAATGAATGGACCATTAGACATTAGTTGTGGGGCCATACATTCAATAAAGGAAAGGTAATTTGGGCTTTCTTCTGTATTGGGGAAACAGGATTCATCCCATTTAAAAAATTTCTTAGAGTGGATAGAAATCCAACTTGACTACTTCAGAGAGTTACTTGGTATCTCAATTTTATTTTGAAGGGATTGCTGGAGTGGACCATTATAAGGCTGTTAGTCTTTATTCTAGAAAGAGTGGGACTGATTAAAGGGCTTTGAGCAGGGTAACTGACATGGCTTAATGGAATCTGTTCAGTATGAGGTTACTAAGTACCTACGATGAACCAAAGGTAATGTGGGAGATACAGGGTTATTTAGGAATAGCCTCTGACCTCCAAGATGACACAGTCAAGTAGGAAAGAGAAGAAGTATACAAACAACTATAGTATTAGGAGATGAGATCTACACCCATAAAAGGGAAGCAAAGGGCTTTAAGGAGATCAAAGACACCTTCCTGGAAGTGGCATTTGAAATGAGCTTTGAAGATTAGACAAACTTTGAGTATGCAGAATTAGGGGATGGAAAAGGTATTCTATTCAGAGGCTAGTTGTGTTGGAGTAAAGTGTATGCAGAAATACTTACGTGAGATGTGTTTGGCAAGATAGGTGGAGGGCTTGACTATAAATCATATTGAATGCTAGATGGGAGAATTAGAACTTTGTATGTAAAAGAGATGCAACTCCCTCATTTTAGGGATGAGCAAACCCATCTTGACAGGGAGAGTGACTTGATTTGCCTGGGGCCACACAAGTAGTAATATTGTTGTAGCCCAGTAAAAGGTACTGAGCACATTTGAAAATATGGGATTGGAACTCTGGAAAGAAGTCAATTGGAGAGAGCGATTTGAGAGTCATTGCCTCTCAATACTTGAAATAGAATAAAAGAGATTGAGGGGTGGTACTTTGAAGAATGCGTTTTTTGTTTTTGTTTTTTTTTTTTTAGGATATGGGGGAAAACGATGACCCTTATGTGAAGGCTACAAAGGAGAAAAAGTCAGAGATATGGAAGGAAAATTAGAAGAGTATGTTTTGAAGGTGCTAAGAGAGGAGAGGCACCTTCTAATTTATTTATTGCATACATACCATTTACTAGGCATGGAGAATATAATGGTGAGCAAAACAGACAAAGTTGTTGCCATCCTGGGCTCATGGTTTAGGTAGTGAGATAGACATTATTTGACAAACTACTGAACTACATAGTCATAAATTGTGATTCATATGTAGAGGAAAATGTACCACTTCAAGAAGAAAGGTGTGGTCACCATTATTAAACTTCACAACAGAGTTGAGTAGTGATAAATGATATCTGGTTTATAACAGTCCTTCCCACTCTGATGGTCACAGTGCTTACCAACACTTCAGCTGGATGATGCATACCCATTTTGCAAATGTACGGCAGATGATTGTGCTGCAACAGTAAGGGAAGGGAAGGGTCCCTCCAGGCTCATGTCCACAGGAGCAGTGACTTACTTAAAAACTAGGTTATATGTCGTGTGGCTTAACTGAAACTCACAAAGACCCAGTGCCTTTCCCAGGTCCTCCAACTCCCTCAATTCAGCAATTTATAGGAAGAGGCACTTGATAAAAAGTATGAAGAATTTGATATTAAAAATCCCTCTTAAAATGGGATTTCTGATAGCCTAGTCCTGACTTGGATACTCGGTTTGTTTTGACATATCACTTGTCTTGTTTGAGCCTGTTTCCATATCTGTAAAATAATGTGGGGGGAGGTTTGGAAAAGGGTTTTGAACAGGGTGACTGACATGAATCTATTAAGATATTTACAAAGACCCTCCAAGCTGTGAGATTCTATAGTTCATGTTCTGCTCTATATTGTGTTATCACGGTTCTGTGCAGGTAGCTCAGGTTCGGTCACTTATATAAGCGACACTAATAACTTTATACAGAATTCTGAAGGTTGATAATTTTGGTGAAAGTATTCACAGACTTTAGAAGAGGTCGTTGAAATGCACCTTCCTTGTTTTATTCCTGAGGTGACCGAAATTGTGAACTGTCCTCAAAGTTAAGGAAAGAACTGACTATATTGTAAAATATATAGTAAAGTTGGATATTAGGTGATATTTCCATTACTGCTGGTTTGAAATAAACTAAAGTCACTGAGAATAAGATGGGGCATGATACTGTTAAATACGTGCAAGGTGGCCGGGCGCAGTGGCTCACGCCTGTATTCCTAGCACTTTGGGAGGCCGAGGCGGGAGGATCACGAGGTCAGAAGATCGAGACCACCCTGGCTAACACGGTGAAACCCCGTCTCTACTAAAAATACAAAAAATTAGCCGGGTGTGCTGGCGGGCGCCAGTAGTCCCAGCTACTCGGAAGGCTGTGGCAGGAGAATGGCGTGAACCCAGGAGGCGGAGCTTGCAGTGAGCTGAGATTGCGCCTCTGCACTCCAGTCTGGGTGACAGAGCGAGACTCCGTCCCCCCTCCCCCAAAAAAACAAAAACAAAAACAAAAAAATACGTGCAAGGTGATTATCTCATTCTGAAATGTAATGGTCCAGGTAGTCTCTTCCTGGGGGGAAGATATATGTGAAGGGAAACACTGGTTGGTAATATAAAAGCATTTTTATACTTAAAAGCATGATTTTAAACATATTGATGTCTGCACAAAATATGTCTGCTGAATATACACAGAAGGGGGAATAAAAATCTCCAGGACATATATTTTGAAGGGCACTTTTCTCTTTAAAAACTGATTTTTTAAAAAACGCAAGTATTATATATATTTTTGAAGGGAAGGGGAGGTGGATGGAGATGGAATTATGTAAGTGACCATAGTATAAAATCTCTTTTCAAAATAGTACAAGAGGAGCTCAGAAATGGCAGGGCCCTTAACAATCATGTAATGGCAGTCTTATCACCCAGTACATATGGTCATCTATTTTCAGTGTGAATGGTTTCAGGAAAGGTTGCTTAACACCACCAGATAATAGACAGCTTGGTTGTTAGCAAGTTATTCTTCATACTGACCTGCAATCTGTCTTCTGAATTCAACCTATTGGTCTTGCACCTTGGAGCAACAGCAATACTGTATAATTGCTGTTCCCCTTCTTCATAATGGCCATTCAAATGTTTAACCATTGTTGTTGTTCTTCTCATCTTTTCTTCAGTCTATATATTGCTAGTTCTTGAGCTTATGTGATACATATTTTGAGAAATTTCTACAGTAGACACTTCCATCTTCAGTATCCCTCTTAATGTATGATGTCCAAAATGGGACCCAGTACTTTAAGCATGAATGGCTAGCACTTCCATTTAAAAAATTGTGTATATTTTCTAATATACCTTAAGATTGTAATATCTACCATTAAATTGTTTTTTCCTGATTATAAAAGTAAAACAACCTCATTACAGAAAATTTTGAAAATGAGGAGACTTTTTTTTAAAAAAAACAATCACCTCTAAATCCCTAGTCCAGAGATAACTTGCTGTATTTCCTTTCAGATGTGTTTCTGTGTTTATGTAATTGGAATCACATCTTATATGTACTATTTTTGACCTTTTTCTTTTTTTTATTGTTATAATTGTTTTATTTTATTAGAAGTAATTGTTGTTAATCTCTTATTGTGCCTAATTATAGATATGTCTGTATAGGAAAAAATACAGTATATATAGGGTTTGGTACTATTTGCAGTTTCAGGCATCCACTGAGGTTCTCAGAACATATCTCCGTAAGGAGGACTACTGTAGTTTAGGAGGTAAAGAGGGATCATGGGGAGAAGCACGAAGAAGAGTGACAGAGAAGCAACACAGCCAAGAAAGGGCATTTCACAAGCCAGCCATCAGTGTGGAGGACTGGTGCTTAGTCCCAGTGGAGAACCTCTGGGAACAGTGTAAACCATACAGCTCAAAGCCATCCCACTCAGGCATCGAGGGAGCAGGGTCTTTACATACTGGCCCTTATAGTTAGTTGCCAAGGGCTGCTCCCAGGGAGCATTTGTTCCCTGGCATTTCAGGCCTGCCTTCTTGGTGGGAAAGCAGGCTGCAGCAGGAGGAGAAAGGCAAGGAAATGCATATGCTGGTGGTTGGGAGTTGGGTTGGAGTGCACTGAAATGGTAGGGGTGAGGAGATCTAGTTGAGGGCAGGCACTGACAGCATCTACTGTGCATTTGTTGAGCACTTTATGATGTGCCAGGTGCCTGGCACATATTATCCTGTTTGTTTCTTGGTGCAAACCAGTCAAGTAAATATTATTTTACTCATGTTATACATGAAGAAACCAAGACTCCCGGAAGATACATAACTTATGGTACAGCTAAAATGAGGCAAGGTTCAAGGTCAAACTCAAGTTTGCCTCATTCTATATTACATGATTATTCTATAATGTCATTGTTGTAATCAGGGTTCTCCAGAGAGATACACTGATAGGATATATACAGAGATAATATGAAAAGGAATCTGTGATGTTCCCCTTCCGTGTCCAAGTGTTCTCATTGTTCAATTCCCACCTATGAGTGAGAACATGAGGTGTTTGGTATTTTTGTCCTTGCGATAGTTTGCTGAGAATGATGGTTTCCAGCTTCATCCACGTCCCTACAAAGGACAGGGACTCATCCTTTTTTATGGCTGCATAGTATTCCATGGTGTATATGTGCCACATTTTCTTAATCCAGTCTTTTGATCTGACTTTTTCATTGGTATTATATTGTGAGCATTTCCCCACATCGTTCAGCAGCCTTCAAACAATTTTTAATAGCTGCATACTTTTCAGTTTTCAATTTCTACTATAATTGTATGACAGATCACATATTGATCATTTAAATTATTTTTGCTTCTTTGAACCTCACCTTTTTAGATCTTTATTCAAATGTCACATTTGAATTCTAAACGATCTCACATAAAAATGCAAACCCATCTTTTCCAACACTTACTCTTCCCCTTTCTTGCTTTACTTTTTTAAACCTTTGGCTTGTGTCATCACCTAATAGACTGGATACATTACATCTATTTGGATTCCTGTTTTAGGGTGTAAGTCCCTCAAGCACGGGCATTTTTTTCTCCATTTTCTTCACCCTTATATCCCCTAGAACCTACAATAAGGTCTGACATATTGTGGATACTTAGTAAATGTTTGTTGAATGAATTATTAAGATGAGTTTTTATGAAAGGCATTACTGGGTCTGAAGATACTAATTTTTTAAAGGCTCTTCATATATATGTGAAGGTGTTCCACTATATAAGATTGTTGATTACTGCTCATACACTTATGACAGTGCTGGCTATTGTCATTCTTTTAAAATATTTACCAATATGATAGGGATAAAATGGTACCTTACTGTTTTAATATGTGTTTCTTTTATTATAATGAGATTGAATACTTTTTTGATCAATTTTGTTTCATTTCTATGAACATCTATTTTTGATCTTTGTACATGTTCCATTAAGAACTTACATTTTTTACAATTTTTATGGGCAATGTATATTTAGTTGACCCATTAGACCTTTTTCTGTCAAATGTAGGGAAAATATTCTCCCACTTACATTTTAAATGTTTAAATTTAAAAGTTTACATTTTAAATAGACTTTTATGCATACTAATCTTAATTTTATGTAATTATATTTATCTTTTCATTTGTAATTTCTTCTGATGAATTCGTGTTTAAGAATTTCTTCCTCATTCAAAATTGGATAAGTGCTTAAATGAATTTTGTTTTAGTTTTTATTGCTTATGTTTAATCCCTCTGAAATTTATTTTGCTGTGTGGTGTGAGGTAATTTTCTAAATTGTTTTCCCTGCCAATTGTTTCATAGCACCAAACACTGAATAATTCATTCATTAACACTGATCTGCAATATATACAAATTGTAATATATATAGTAGATACTGTTTGGAATTTATCTATTCTTCATTTCTTTTAGTCTGTCTCTTCTTGTCCTAGTTACAAAGTTTAAATATTGTTGTAGCTTTAAAATAATTTTTATTACCTCAGCTCTTCTACTTACTAGCTGTGTAGCCTCTCTAAGCCTAGATTTATCTGTATAGAATGGATAGCAGTAACATTTATTTTATGCTCTTAATTTTGCGAAGGGAATCTTTCTACCATTATTTCTGCTAATTGATTATGCAGAAAATTAGTATTTATAATTTTAACTTCTATTTTTTTTACTTTGCTCAAGTTTATTATTATAAATTTATAGTTTACAAGTTATTTTCTTGTTTTTTTTTCCCTTTTTTTATTTTGGAAGTTTAAGGGAAACTCAGAGAGTCTTTCAAAACAATGAACAAGTAACCACATATATACTACTAGAGTGAACAACTGTTAGCATTTTGTCGTTTTGGTTTCTGATATGTTTAAATACAAGAAATAAAACATTATATATAACCTTTAACTTTCTTTGTGTCTAGCCCCTGTTTCATTCCTCTCCACATCCCTCCAAACATGACACTCAGGGCCACCCACATTTGCTTAATTTTCTATTCAGTTGCTTCTTCTTACTGATTTGTAAGACTTATTTATATATTCTGGATACTAATTATTTTTGAGATATACATATCATATATCTGCTTCTATAATGTTACTTCGCTTTCTATTTTGTTTATGGGGTCCTTTATCATTACAGAAGTTTTAAATTTTCATGTCAGGTTTATCAATCTTTTCCTCCATGAATTGTGCTTTTTGTGTCATGCTTTAAGAGATATAACTGATACTGTGATCATAAAAAATGTCCTCCAAAATTTTGTTGAAGAGTTCAAGAAATTTTCTTTACATTTAGTTATTTAATCCATCTGGATTTTATTCTTGTATGTAATGTAAAATATTAAGCAGTTTTTTTCCATGTAAAATACTATTTGTTTTAAATGTCGTTTATACACAACTAGTTTAGAAAGCAAACTCCACCACATTGCCTAATTTTTATACATGTTTGAGTCTATTTCTGGCTCTCTATTGTGTTTCATTAATCTATTTGTCTACATTTGTGTTGTTTTACTTACAAATGCTTTATAATGAATTTGATATTTGTTTATTTGTAAATTCAAGTTACTGTACACTGCCTTCATCCACACTCACACCACTTTTCTTTCTTTTTCTGGATCATCTTATTTTTGGTCCTTTCCTCACTTACCTTAATTTTAAAATGAAATTATCAAATTACAAGAAAGTAATGTTTTTTTCTTGAAATTATATTGAATCTTTAGAATGATTTGAAGAAGAATTGACATCCTTTTGACAGAGATTTCCTATTTATGAATATGTTATATCTTGGCATTTATTCAGGACTTTTTGCAAGCTTTGATGAAGGTTGGTAAATTTATTGATAATATTCTTACATATTAGATTTAGTCCCAGTCAACTTTATTTTTTAGTCAGATTTATTAATGTATAGTTAGCATAAAATAAAACTTACCCTTTGTAAGTGTACAGTTTAAGTTCTGACACATGTATATGATTGTGTAACCACTACCACCAGTGCCACCACAATAAGGATAGAGAAAATTTCCCTTACCATAACAGATTCTTTTGGGCCCCTTTGCAGTCAATTCTTTTCTTCTACCTACAATTCCAGGAAACCATCTATCTATTTTCTTTTTCTTTTCTTTTCTTTTTTAAAATTATACTATAAGTATGAAGTACATGTGCAGAGCATGCAGTTTTGTTACATAGATATACATGTGCCATGGTGGTTTGCTGCACCCATCAACCTGTCACCTACATTAGGTATTTCTCCAAATGCTATCCCTCCCCTAGCCCTCCACCTCCTGACAGGCCCCAGTGTGTGACGTTCTCCTCCCTGTGTCCATGTGTTCTCATTGTTCAACTCCCACTAATGAGTGAGAACATGCAGTGTTTGGTTTTCTGTTCTTGTGTTGGTTTGCTGAGAATGATGGTTTCCAGCTTCATCCATGTTCCTGCAAAGGACATGAACTCATCCTTTTTTATGGCTGCATAGTATTCTGTGGTATATATATGCCACATTTTCTTTACCCAGTCTATCACTGATGGACATTTGGGTTGGTTCTAAGTATTTGTGAACAGTGCCACAATAAACATACAGGTACATGTGTCTTTATAGTAGCATGATTTATAATCCTTTGGGTATATACCCAGTAATGGGATTGCTGGGTCAAATGGTATTTCTAGTTCTAGATCCTTGAGGAATTGCCACACTGTCTTCCACAATGGTTGAACTAATTTACACTCCCACCAACAGTGTAAAAGTGTTCCTGTGTCTCCACATCCTCTCCAGCATCCGTTGTTTCCTGACTTTTTAATGATTGCCATTCTAACCGGTGTGAGATGGTATCTCACTGTGATTTTGATTTGCATTTCTCTAATGAGCAGCGATGATGAGCTTTCTTTCATGTTTGTTGGCTGCATAAATGTTTTCTTTTGAGAAGTGCCTGTTCATATCCTTTGCCCACTTTTTGATGGGATTGTTTGTTTTTACCTTGTAAATTTGTTTAAGTTCTTTGTAGATTCTGGATAGTAGCCCTTTGTCAGTTGGATAGATTGCAAAAATTTTCTCCCATTCTGTAGGTTGCCTGTTCACTCTGATGATAGTCTCTTTTGCTGTGCAGAACCTCTTTAGTTTAATTAGATCCCCTTTGTCAATTTTGGCTTTTGATGCCATTGCTTTTGGTGTTTTAGACATGAAGTCTTTGCTCATGCCTATGTTCTGAATGGTATTGCCTAGGTTTTCTTCTAGGAATTTTATGGTTTTAGGTCTTAGGTTTACTGTCCTCAAAGTGTTGTTTCTTTTATGCTATCACATCAATGGAAACATTTGGTATGTAGTCTTTTGTGTCCGGCTTCTTCTAATTAGCACTTACTTTTAGGATTCATCCATGTTGTTGCATATTTTCATTATTGTTTATTCTTTATTATTGCCGAGAAATTTATTCATTCAACAGTTTAGGGACGTTTGTTTTTTTCCCACTATTTAGCCATGATAAATAATGCTGTCGCAATGCTGTTATAAATGTTCTTGTACAGGTTTTTGCTTCACATATATTTTTATTTATGCTAGGTAAATACCTAGAAGGGGACTTCTGGGGTTATATGCAAAGTAAATGTCTAACTTTATAAGAAATTGTCAAGCTGTTCTCCAAAGTGGCTATATAATTTTGCATTCCCACCAGCAGTGTGTAAGAGTCTCAGCTGCTCATTATCCCCACCACCACTTGGTATTTTCAGTCTTTAAAAAATTAGGCCGGGCGCGGTGGCTCACGCCTGTAATCCCAGTGCTTTGGAGGCCATGGCGGGTGAATCACTTGAGGTCAGTAGTTCGAGACCAGCCTGGCTAACATGGGGAAACCCCGTCTCTACTAAAAATACAAAAATTAGCCTGGGGTGGTGGTGGGTGTCTGTAATCTCAGCTACTCTGGAGGCTGAGACAGGAGAATCAAATCACTTGAAACTGGGAGGTGGAGTTTCCAGTGAGCCGAGATGGCGCCACTGCACTCCAGCCTGGGTGACAGAGTGAGACTTCATCTCAAATAATAATATGATAATAATAATAATAATTAATAATAAACTTTATTTTAGAACAGTTTTGGATTTACAAAAAAATTAAACTGAGTTACCCCATCCCCCTACCCCAGTTTCCCTTATTATTAATGTCTTTAATGTGGTACATTTGTTACAATTGATAAACTGATATTGATATATTATTATTAACTCATGTCTATAGCTTGCATTTGTGTACACTCTTTGTGTTCTACATTTCTATGAATTTTGACAATGTGTAACATATATCCACCATTATTGTATAATATAGAATAGTTTCTCTGCCCTAAAAATCTCCTGTTATATACCTGTTCATCCCTCCCTCCAGCCTGAACCTCTAGCAACCACTGATCTTTTCACTCTCTCTATAGTTTTGCTTTTTCCAAAATGTCATAGAGTTGAAATCTTACAGTATGTCGCTTTTAAGACTGGGTTCTTTCACTTAGCAATATGTATTTCAGATTTTTCCATGTATTATCATGGTTTGATAACTCATTTCTTTTTATTGCTGATTAATATTCAATTGTGTGGATAAACACATAGACTGTACCACAGTTTGTTTATCTGTTCACCTACTGAAGGACATCTTGGTTACTTCCAAGTTTTGGCAATTATGAATAAAGCTGCTATAAGTGTTTGTGAGCAGGTTTTTGTGTGGATATAAGTTTTCAACTCATTTGGGTAAATACCAAGGAGTGCAATTGCTGGATCATATGGTAAAACTATGTTTAGCTATGTAAGAAACTGCCTGACTGTCTTCCAAAGTGGCTATATCATTTTGTACTGCCATCAGCAATAAATGAGCATTCCTATTGCTCCACATGTTTACTAGCATTTGGTGTTGTCTACATTTTGGATTTTGGACATTCTAATAGGTGTGTAGTGATACTTCATTGTTGTTTTAGTGTTCAATTCCCTAGCGATGTAAGAGTTGAGCATCTTTTTACATGCTTATTTGTAATCTTATCTTTTTTGCTGAGCTGTCTCTTCATTTCTTTTGCTCATTTTTAACTGGACTGTTTTCTTATTGTTCAGTTTAAGAGTCCTGTATATATTTTCAATATAAGTTCTGTACCAGATATATGTTTTGCAAATATTTTCTCTTAGTCTATGGCATGTATTTTCATACTATTAACAGTGCGTTTCACGGAGCAAAGATCTTAAATTTTAATGAAGGTCAATTTATTAGGTTTTACTTTCATGGATCATTCTTTTTTCTCCTATGTTATCGTCTAGGAGTTTTTTGGTTTTGTATTTTACTGGCTATGACCCATGTTGAGCTAATTTTTCTTAAGAATGTAAGGTCTTTGTCAAGATTCATCTTTTTTCTGCAAGTGGATGGCCATTTATTCCAGCACCATTTGTTGAAAAAACTATCATTTATCCCTTGTATTACCTTTGCTTCTTTGTCAAAGATCAGTTGACTATATTTGTGTGGGTCTATCTATTTCTGGGGTCTCTATTCTGTTCCACTGACATATTCATCTATTCTTTTACCAACACCACACTGCCTTGTTTCCTATCAGATAGTGTCAGTCTTCTAACTTTATTCCTGTTCTTTAGTATAGTGTTTACTATTCTGGGTCTTTTGTCTTCCTATATAAACTTCAGAATCTGTTTATTGATGTCTAGAAAATAAATAATTGGGATTTTGGTTGGGATTGCATTGAATGTATTTATCAGTTGAGAAGAACTGACCTTACTAACAATTAATCTTCCTATCCAACAATACTGAGTCTTCCTATTCATGACCATGGAATATATCTCCATGTATTTAGATCTTCTTTGATTTCTCTTATCGGAGCTTTATAATCTCCTTAAAGATATCATATACATATTTTGTTAGATTTATATCTAAGCATTTCATATTTTGGTGGTAACATAAATAGTGCATTTTAAATTTCAAATTCCAGTTATTCATTGCTAGTATATAGGACGGCTATTGACTTTTGAAGATTAGCCTTGTATCCTGCCTTGTCAGTCTTTCCAGTGAGTGTGTAGTGGTAGCTCATTGTGGTTTAATTTGCATTTTCCTATGACTAATGATACTGAACATTATCTCATGTGCTTATTAGCCATCTGTGTATCTCATTTGGAGAAATGTCCATTCAAATCGTTTGCCCATTTTAAAATTGGGATATTTGTGTTCTTATTATTGGGTCATTCTATAATACAATATATAATATTAAATATAATAGAAATTATTTAAAAGATATGTGTTTTGAAAATATTTTCTGCCCTCCTGTGGCTTTTCATTTTCTTAATGGGTTTTCTAGTATAACTTGTACCTTTTGTATTCTAAGAAGTCTTTGTCTTAATTAAGTTCAAAATAATTCTCTCTTGTTTTGTTCTAGAGTTTTGTAGTTTCTGTTCTTTGATTTATGCCTTTGGTGCATGTTTAGATGACTTTTGTGTTTGGAGCAAGGTAATGTTCCAGGCATATATAATATATTTTTCCATATGTATGTCCAATTTTTCCAGCCCCATTTGTTGACAAGAGTATCTTTTGCCCATTGAATTACCTTGGCACCCTTGTCCAAAATCAACTGACTGTGTATGGATGGATCTACTTCTGGACTCTATTCTGTTTATTTGATCTATTTGTGTAACCTTGAAACTAACATGCTGCATCAATTATTATAGTTCAGTGGTTCCCAACTGGAGCAATATTCCCCCCAGGGACATTTGGCAATGTCTGGAGACATTTTTGGTTACCACAAGTGGAGGGACATGCTCCTGGCATATTGTGGGTAGAGGCCAGGCAGCTACTCAAACAATAAAGTATTGCTCTGCCCCAAAATGTTAATATTGTTGAATTGAGACACTACAATAGCATTTTAGTAAATCTTGAAGTAAAGCATTGTGGATCCTTTAACTTTGTTCTTGATTTAAAGATTATTTTTGAAAAAAAGTTAAAAAATGTTCTGGCTATCCTAGGTCCTTTGTATTTCTAGATAAATTGATGAATCAGCATTTCACTTTCTCCTCTGAAAATGCTACTGATAGATTTATTGGGATTGAGTTAAATCTTTAGGTCAATTTGGGAAGAAATGACATCTTAACTATCTTGAGTCTCCTGATATATTAAGATGGTATAACGTTTTATTGTTTATTTCTTCTTTAAATTATCTTAACAATGTTTTGTATATTTCAGTGTATAGGTCCTGTATATATTTTGTGAAATTTATCTTAAGTAATACATGCTTTTTGATGCTATTATAAATGGTATTTTTATAAATTTTAACTTCTGATATTTATTATTAGTGTATGGAAATACAATTATTTTTTGTCTATTGATATTATATCTTATGACCTTATAAAACTTAATTACTAGTTCTAGTAGCTGTTTTGTTTGTTTTTAGATTCTTGGTATTTTCTGTATTTTTAAAATTATTATTATTATACCTTAAGTTCTGGGGTACATGTGCAGAATGTGCAGGTTTGTTACATAGGTATACGTGTGCCATGAAGTTTGCTGCATCCATCAACCCGTCATCTACGTTGGGTATTTCTCCTAATGCTATCCCTCCCCTAGCCCCCCACCCCCTGACAGGCCCCGGTGTGTGATGTTCCCCTCCCTAAGTCCATGTGTTCTCATAAGCTCCCCCTTATGAGTGAGAACATGCAATGTTTGGTTTTCTGTTCTTGTGTTAGTTTGATGAGAATGATGGTTTCCAGCTTCATTCATGTCCCTGCAAAGGACATGAACTCATCCTTTGTTATGGCTGCATAGTATTCCATGGTGTATATGTGCCACATTTTCTTTATCCAGTCTATCATTGATGGGCATTTGCTATTGTGAACAGTGCCTCAGTAAACATATGTGTGCATGTACCTTTATGGTAGAGTGATTTATAATCCTTTGGGTATATACCCAGTAATGGAATTGCTGGGTCAAATGGTATTTCTAGTTCTAGATCCTTGAGGAATTGCCACTCTGTCTTCCACAATGGCTGAACTAATTTCTATGCAGATGATTATGCTGTCTGGTAGTAAACACAGTTTTAATTCCTATTTTCCAAGTCATATCTTTTTTTCTTGCTGTATTTATATTATTTCATTATATATTTACTGTATTTGAACTGGATAGGACCTCTAGTAGAATGTTGAATGGATGTGGTTACAGCAGATCTTGCCTTGATCTTCATTTTATTGCAGGAAATATTCAGTCTTTCATCATTAATACTGTGGTGCCAACTTTGGATTTTTATCACATACCATTTATAGGCTTGAGGGTGTTCCCTTCTATCCATAGTTTGGTGAGGGATTTTTATCATGAATGTATGCTCATGATCTTGAATTTTTGTACATGCTTTTTATGTATCTATTGAAATGATCTTTCTAAGTCTATTGATATGGTGAGTTACAGTAATTGACTTTTAAGTCTTGAACCATTCTACCATTTCCCATAGAACCATTCTATTTGGTCATGATGTATTATTCTTGTTATATATATATCTGGGTTAATTTTTATTTAAAGTTTTTTTCTTGTGTCTGCATTCATTAGATATGTTGGTCTTTAATTTTCTTTTCTTGTAATGCATTTATTTGGTTTTGGAAGAGTCACTCTAGTCTCATAAAATGAGTTGGGAAGTGTTTTTTTTCCCTGTTTTATGAAACAGCTTGTGTAGAATTAGTATTCTTTTTTCCTTAAGTACTTGGTGTATTAGTTGGGGAGGGGAGTCTATTAAGTATTAATTTACATGATTACAAGGTCCCACAATAGGCTGTCTGCAAGCTTGAGGAACAAGGAGAGTCAGTCCGAGTCTCAAAACTGAAGAACTTGGAGTCCTATGTTTGAGGGCAGGAAGCATCCAGCATGGGAGAAAGATGTAGGCTGGGAGCCTAGGCTAGTCTCGCCTCTTAATGTTTGTTTTTCTGCCTGCTTTATATTCACTGGCAGCTGATTAGATTTTGCCCACTAGATTAAAGGTGGGTCTGCCTTCCCCAGTCCACTGACTCGAATGTTAATCTCCTTTGGCAACACCCTCACAGGTACACCCAGGATCAATACTTTGCATCCTTCAATACAATCAAGTTGACACTCAGTACTGACCATCACACTTGGTGTAATTCGCCAGTTAAGCCAAGGTTTTTAACTGTGAATTTAACTATACATTTAATATATTTAATAGATAAAAAGCTATACAGATTATCTATTTCTTCTCAAGTGAGAACTGATATTATGTCTTGCAAATATTCTGCCTATTTCATCTACATTATTAAATTCATTTCCATAAATTTGTTGATATTTTCTTATTATCCTTTTAATTTTTGTAAGATCAATAGCGACCCACTTGTCTTCATTTCCAATAATGCTAATTTTTGTTTTATCTTTTTTTCTCATTATTTGTGTAAAAGTTTACTACTTTTATTGATCTTTTCAAAGAACCAGCCCTTAGTTTCATTGATTTTTTTGGTCTTCCTTCATTCTATTTCATTGAATTCTGCTCTTATTTTATTATTTCCTTCCTTTTGTGTGCTTTGAATTTAATTTGCTCTTCATTTTCATGTATCTTAAAGTGGAATCTTAAACCATTGAGTTTTTCTTATCTAATATAAGATTTAATGCTATAACTACCCCTATCTGTACTTTTTAAGCTACATTACATAGTTTTTGATGATTATATTTTTGTTTTGTGGCCATTTAAATTAGGATTTTTTTCTATTATATTTTCAAATTGATATCTGTAAGTTGATCTTGTATCTAGTATTCTTGAAAATTCTTATTCATTCTTATAATTTGTTGATTCTTTTGATTTTTTTTCATTTCTCCTACAAATGAAAACAATTTTGCCTTCCTTTTAAGATTCTTATGTTGAGGTATTATTTCTTTTCTTGTTATTTTGGCTAAGATACACAATAAAACACTGATTACTGATAGGGATGGGGCAGTCTTTGTCTTGTTTCTGACTTGAGTGAGATTGTTTCTAATGTGTCTCCATTGTGTATGGCATTTCCTTTAGGTTTTTTGTAGATATTATTCATCAAATAAAATATTTCATTGTATTTCTAATTTGCTAAAATTTTTACCATGAATGAGAGGAAAATCTCATTGCATGATTGTTTTCTTCATCTATTGAGATGCTCTTATACTTCTTTTTTTTATAATATGTTAATCTATTTTTTTAAATTACTAGTGGTAATTCAACTTCTTTTCTCTGCTTCATCTTTTTTGGAACTGTGAATTGCACTGATAGGTTATTCAATATTAAGCTGTCCTTTCATTTCAGAGAAAAATCTGCTTGATTACAGATCATATGTGGCTAGATTTATTTGTTTTCCCTTTAAAAACCTGCATCTAGGTTGTTAGGTTGATATTACCAATACTGTTCAATTTTGATAAGAATATTGCATTAAGCTAAAAGATAGTTTTTATAGCTTTCATCTTTTTCCGGTTTCTGGAACTGTTTGCAGAAGATAAGAACTATTTTTTAATAGTTTAACAAAACTGATTTTGGATCCTGATGTGATCCCATTCTTTTTTGATTGCGTGCAAAGTGTTAGTAGGGAGATTTGATGTTTAACCTCCTGGTTCAATTTCTGTTCTAATCCATTAGTTTTGTTTTTTGTTTGCTATTTGCTCTTTGTTTTCCTAGGGAATTGTCAGTTTCTTCAGTTTTTGAACGTAGTGGTTAAAGTTGTTCATAATATTCTTTTATGATTTTAAACAAGTTTTGTTTTTTATTAAAAGCTTATGATGTTTTTAAGTTTGCTTTTTGTTAAAAGTATATGAGGTCTTAATTTAAAATCAAGTATTTATCCAAGATTTGTTAAAAACAACAGCAGATCCCTGCCCAGCTTCCTAGAAGCAACCATGTTCAACCATTTCAGATTATTCTTTTGGTATTTATACCGTATTTCTAAATAACATGCACATACTGATCCATCTTAATTTTAAATGTTTGTGCAAATTTATTAATTTCCTACTCTGGAAGATAAGTGTTCAGATTCTTTGAAATCTGTCTTACTTGTACAACATATATAAGTTTCTTCTCCCAACCCCATACTCTTTTAATTTCAGTATAACATTGATTTAATTTTTTGTTTGTGTTATGACCATATCAATGCCACTTATAGCTGAACCAGATAACATGTTGTATTAGTTTTCCATAGATGCTGTAATAAATTACCACAAACTTAGTGACTGAAAACAACACAAATTTAGTTTTTTAACAGTTTTGCAGGTTTTCCAGGGCTAAGATAAAGACGTTGGCAGGACTGTGTTCCTTTTTGGAAGCTCTGAAGAGAACTTCTTTTCTTGACTTTTCCGGCTTCTAGAGACTTCCTGTATTCCTTTGCTCCTGGTCCCTTCCTCCATCTTCAAAGTCAGCAATGACCAGGCAAGTCGTTTTCACATCATATCACTCTGACACTGACTTTTCTGCCTCCCACTTCTGACTCTTCTGCCTCCCACTTCCACTTTTAAGGACCCTTGTGATTACATTGTGTTTACTCAGATAATCCAAAATAACCTATTATGAGGTTAACTGATTAGCATCCTTCATTCCATCTGCTATTTAATCACTTTTTTTCCAGTAGCATAACATGTTTACAGGTTCTGGGGATTAGGACAGTCTCATCTTTGGAAGGCCATTATTCTGTCTACCATATATAATAGTATTACTTTTCATTTTCTGTGCAAAGTTTAGTTTTGCTTTCATTGGAATAATTATCTTTTTAAAATGTGCTTATCATTTATGTACTTACCACTACTTCAAGCTCAAGCTCCCTTCCAGTGTTGACATGTCTTCTCAGTAAATGCAGACACAAAAGATATTTTATTAGTTTTATCTTCTTATTGAAATTGTTTCCTTACTCTTTTCCCCTATTACAATTTGGACTGGCTTCTCTCTCTGTTTTGTTCAAAGGTATCATCCTGGAATCTCTATCACTATCCTTAGATTTCCTTTCTGTTTCTCTTGAGTTGAAAACATTGCTCCACTACCTTCTAGCTTCCAGAGTATCTGCTAGGAAGTCTGAAATTATTCTTGAACATCTGTGCTCAATTTCATCTTTCTTTCTCTTGAAACATGTAGGATATTCTTTTCATCTGTTGTGTTCTAATACTGTTATAGGTTCTTGTGGATCTATTTTCATCCATTGTGCTGATATTCAGTTGACTTTCAAAAAAAAAAGCCTATGGGATTTAAAAGAAAATTATTTAATTGCTATTCTTTCTTTCCCTCTCATTTACTTACTCTCACACTAGCTCTTTGCCCCTATCTCTGTCTCTATCCCTTTCCCTCCTACTATTTAATATTGGCCCTACTAGGCTGATTTTATTATTTTCTTACATTTTCTGTCGTCCATCTCATTGTCTAAATGCTCTGTATTTTGGAAGATATCTTCAACTTTATCTCCCCACACTTCTATAGAGTTTTGCATTTCCTGTATTATGATTTTACATTGTAATGATTTAAAAATATCTATCCTTCGAATTTCCCTTTTTTATGGCAACTTGTTCTTTTTTCATAGATGCAATACTGTGATCAGACCCTAGTTCAGAACCACTTTTTATGTTGTCAGTTTGGGGCTTTTCAAAGGTCGAGTTTTTGAGGCAGTGCTTGGCATGATGCGAGTCTTAGTTATATAACTATCTCTACTGCCTACCTGGGCAACACCCCATTTACCAGTCTCAGCTTCCTGTGCTGGTCATAGCATTTTTAGGGTTATTCTGCCTCGCAGTCCCTGCCTCATCTTCTGGTTTCCTGCAATGATCTAGCTTTGCTACCCTACCATATATTCAATATTATTGGTTTATGTTACCCCACAGTAGTTGAACTTCTGGCTGCCTCTTCCTGTTTCCCAGTGAGTAAGTGGTTTTATCCTCTCCAACCCCATCTCCAGCCTATTGCTAAGTTTATTTTTCTGTTTCGGCTGCATGGACATATTTTATCTTTTCTTTAACAATTGTGGTTGTGTTTTTATTTTTTAATGTATGTTTTATGATTTAGTTGTCATCACTACATTCTACATTTGACGCTGAGAGAGGGGGATTTTTTTCCTGTGTGAACTTAAATTACTAGCTTGACATGATAATCCTTCAGGATTTTTAGATGGATAATAAATTCTCCTTCAAATAGTGGCTACTCACCATTTGGGGACTTAGTTATGAAGAATTCTCTTTTTTAGTTTTCTATATTTAATTTGTAATCATAGATTGCAACATTCACATATCTGATTATCAGTCTATGTTGTGAAGCAACAGAGATAATGGATCCACTCAGGTTAGGTTAAGCAGACAGGTGTTTTTTACTCTGGGATCAGGAACATTGGACTTGCCTTAAACTAGGGCTCCTATTGGTGTCAAAGGAATTTTTGTAGGTCAGGTCAGTGGCAATGGTTACCTTAGCAGGAGAGTCTTATTGTGACAGACAGGAGGAAAAGAGGACAGGAGTGTGAAGAAGTCATGATTGCCAGATTGATGTTTGAACTTTAAATGGAAATAGGAAAATTAAGATGACAAAACATTTTTAGGTTGAAGACAATGGTTCTGATTGTTTCAGGAGGGGTGAATGGGCTAGTGGAGGTTTTGCCATGGTTTGAAGTCATCTCTAAGGTGGGAAGGCATGATGCCATTGCACTGGAAGTAGTGGAAGGGGTCTGATGTGGCACTGTCAGTGAGTAGTGTGAGTTGAGGCTGGAGAGATAGGATTTGGCTAAATCTTAAAGGACCTTGTAGGTCAAATTCAAGAGTTTAGTCTTTTCTCCAAGAGCAGTAGGGAGTCTTTGAATAGTTTTAAGCAAGGGAGTAAAGCAATCTGATTTGCATTTTTATGGCCCCCTCTGGTTGCTGTGTGAAGAATAGATTAATGCTGCAGAAGGGCAGCTGAAGTGAATGTGCAGCCAGTGATGCTGCTTTGGCTAAAATGGTAATCTGGAGAGAGAGAGAGGCAGGGAAGGAGGGAGAGAGAGAGAGAGAGAGGAGACAATGGGTTTGAGAGGTATATTGGAGGTAGATTAATAGAAGTAGTGGATGGAATATTTAGCAAACATTAGGAAGTCTGACTGAACTTGTACTTTTCCCTGCATTTCTCTTTACATTTATTTCCTACCAGTTTTCCTGACCTGTCTCACTCACCTATGTGGACTCAGGTATTCTCTTTGCCTCTTTTTAAATTCAATTCTTTCTTATTTAATATCCAATCTTCTGCTTTATTCCAGTGACACAAGGGCTTGGCTGTGTTTTTGTGCTGGGATCCCATAATCAATCACTCCATTTTCTTTCTTTGCTTTCCACACTGGTGACCCATTAAGTGTATTCTTCATTTTCAGTGGTCTATTGTTTTTCTTCAATTTCTGCCTTGCTTTCAATCCATCTTTCTCAGTTTTCAGCTGGAACTAGCTTGAGAAAAAAAAACCTCCCTTGCTCTTGGGTAGTGGGTGTATGCTTGCCAAGTGTTTGCAAAAAATGTATCTCATTGTACAAGTGGCATTCCAGCTGCATTAACACCCAAGCAGAAATAAGTAAATACTCAATTTTAGAACTCACTGTCATCTTTACTTGTGGTGTGATTTCCTCCTGCTTTCTGAGTGCCTGTTTAGGAATCTATAAATGACAGAAGCATTTGGGGATCCTGGGCAGTATCCATGCTACAACAATGCTCCTGGTTACAGGCTCAGTAGGGGCTGGAGGCTGAAATTGGTATATATTAATGCAACCCTCCTCTGTTTTTGTGTCTAGTCTGTAGATTCTCCACTTTTAGATAAAGGCAGGTTGCCTGAACTATGCACATTGCACATTCCTGTTTATAGCTCCTGTACCCTGGGGACAAACTACAAATCTGCAGTTACTCTTTAGTGTACAGCTTCATCTGTCTGACTGCAGCCTCAGGGACTACTATTGAGAGTATCTCTTTGGATGAGAGGAGGGACACCGCCGCATAGCAGCCAGGGCTCTGAATCACTGTCTGCAGGGTGCATGTTTTGGAATCTGGGTGCTGAGTTAGAAGGGACTATGAGTCAGTGCACTGTTAGGATGGGGCCAGTTGTATATCGGGCCAGCAGCGTGCGGAGATTATACAAATGAGACAGGGTGTCTCTCCTTCCTTGGTGATTTAATTCTTAAATTGTTGTTTCTAATTGGTAGGTCTGTGAATCTCTAAGTGGTGTCATTGCTTTGCCAAGTACATTACAGGGGCAAGTACAAGAATACTTTTAGCTATTACCTGTATTCTTATAAAAAGATGCTTAGGGTAATATAAGCAATACATATGGATGGGTGACAGCACTCCAGATGTTTTGGTGTGTTGAAGCCCCAGCCAGGATTTGGCTGTAGATGTTGTGGCCAGAGTTGACAAATTCAGTGTTTGCTTATTAGAGATCTTGCATTAGTGATCTTTGCAGAACTCAGATAAATTCAAGTTCTACTTCATGAACCTCTTCCTTGGGCATTTGTTGTTTTCTTGGTGAGAAACAGAAAGTTTTAGCTTTCATTTTAGCATCTATTTATTGAGTATGTGTATATCAGCTGACTGTGCTAGAAGTTAAGGATATAATGGTGACTCAGATAGACCTGGCCCCTGCTTTTTTGGAGTTCACAATCTAAAAGGGAAGGCATACTTTGAAAAAGTAATTTTCCGGTGAGCTAAATGCTATGGAGAAGTAGCGGCAAGTGTTATAAAGAAATTAAAAAGCAAACCTAGGTTAGTGGGGAACATGACAGGTAAATTTTCTTTAATGAAGTAATGTTCAAGCTTAGAATGTAAAGATCCATAGCTGTTTGCCATTTCAGTAGTGATAGGGATAGAGATGGGTAAGAAAATATTCTAGGAAGAGGGAAAGTTTGCGTGAAGGCTCTGATAATGGTAAAATTCATGCTGCATTCTAGGAAGTAAGAGAAGGTCAGTATGGCTGGAGTGTACAGAATGAGATGTGAAAATACAGATATAGAGTACAATGCAGTGTTTGAGCCTTATTCCAAGGTCATAGAGGAGTCATTAAAGGACTTTAAACAGGGAATGATATAGTCAGATGTGCAGGTTTCAAAGCTAATTCTGGCAGCAAGCAATGGATTCATTGTCAAAGAAGTCAAAAGTAGCTATGGAGGGAAAATTAGGTGATGAGAGATAATAATGATGACTTCATCTATGGTGGTGCCAAAGGAGATGGAGAACAGTAATGAAGAGGCAGCATGACATACCTGCCTTATAGGGTTATTGTGAGGGTTAAATAACTTAATAAATGTAAAGTGCTTAGAACAGTGCCTAACACAGATCATGTTTCATTCATTTTAAGAAGCCCAGTCTCTTCCCATATTTTAATATTTCCCAAATAAGGATGACTCTTAGCTATCAATGACATATCATTGTTTATTTGGCAGCACATTTTATGTGCTAGTGGCATAAAAAATATTGCTAATTTGTGGCAACTTAGATGAAATGTGATAGTTAAGTGTTATAGACATATTTGCTGTTATCGTTATCATTTTACTGTTACTATTATTCTGCCAAAATCTAGTGGGAGATAAACTCAGACACATAGAAACAACTAACGCTAAACCACTTAGAATAAGGAATGCAGCGAAGAAAGTATGGAGAAAGGAAGTGACAGAGAAAGTACAGCGGAGGTATACCTACCTGTTTGGAGAAACTGATTTTCATTAAGGGAATTCTTATAAGTGAGATAGAATTTCACAATGCCCACCACAGGGTCGGATCTAGAGTAGAATTGAGTATGAAGTGTTAACTGCTAGAGACTTGAGTTCTCTGGCAAGTTAATCAATTCACCTGTGCTTGTGAATACATAGCAAACTAAGCAGTATGATTGTAAGAGTGCTTCTTGTGAAGACTGGATATCTCTTAATCCAGAAAGAAGATTAGCCCTGTCTATCACTTATGCAGCCTCCTTTACATACTAAGCATTATTCTAGTTTGTTTTACAAGAATATAATCCTACCCACCCAGTGAGGCAGGTGATGGTATCCACTATTCGCATATGAGGAAGTCCAAGGTCATATGCAGCTATTCTGATCTGGGATTTGAACTTGGTTTCTGTGCGACTCAGAAGTGTTTCCTTTACTCTTGGTTGTGTCTTAAAATGCCAGATTCTGAGTTAAGGAAGAGAATCTGATCTTTCTTGGATGGCATTAGATAATACTAGCTCCTCATTTCTGCAACCAATGTTTGTTGATTGCTGATGCACCAGGTACTATGTAAAAAGAAGATGATATAAGAGTAAACAAAACAGAACAAAAGAATCTTGCTCTTGTGGAATTTATAGTTTAGTAGGGGAAGACAGACATTATAATTTTAATTACATAAATAAATAATTGGGGATTATAAGAAGTCGTAGGAAGAAAACACACAAAGTTCTGTGTTCGTGGAAAGCAAAGGAGATGAGATTTCTAAAATGATACTATTTAACCTGGATCTACAGGATGAAAAGGAGCCTGCCGTGCAAATTGAGATGAGGAAGAATTTTCTGGGCCTACACATAGGCTCTGAGATTGGAAGAAACATATTTTATTTAAGAAGTACATCAAGGAAAGGGGACAGAGTAAGAATAGAGAAGCAGATCAGGACAGCTCTCCTCCAGGTGAGAGAGTATAAGCAGAAACCAGGACAGCAGTTTAAAGTCACTGCTTTAGCCAATCGATCAAACATAACATCACAACATAAAAAAAAAAAAAAAAAAAATCATGTGTCTCCTGATGTGACGCACTAAGGACACAAAATTACTCACATAGTGTTCTTTCCCCAAACCCATAACCCTAGTTTAATCATGAGAAAACATCAGGCAAACTCAGATTGAGGGACTTTCTGATCTTTTCTCTTTAAAAATTTCATTTTCATGAAAGACAAAGAAAAATTGGGAAAATGTTCCAGAGTAAAGGAGACTAAAGAGATATGATAACCAAAGGTGTGATCCTACATTGGATCACACATTTACCTAGGCTGGTAAAATCACTATAGAGAGCGTTATTGGGACAACTGGTGAAACTTACATAAGGATTCTAGATTAGATGATAGTGTTGTATCAATGATAAATTTATTGATTTTGGTAATTGTATATAAGTGGGTTATATACAAGTATGATATTGTTCTTTAGAAAAATACAGGCCAGGCATGGTGGCTCACACCTGTAATCCCAGCACTTTGGCAGGCTGAGGTAGGTGATCGCTTGAGTCCAGGAGTTTGATACCAGCCTAGGCAACATAACAAGATTCCATCTCTACAAAAAAAAAAAAAAAAAATTAGCTGAGCATGATGGAGCATACTGTAGCCTCAGCCACTCAGGAGGCAGAGGTGAGAGAGTTGCTTGAGCCTAGGAGGTCAAGGCTGCAATGAGCCATGATTGTGCCACTTCATTCCAGCCTGGGTGACAGATTGAGACCCTGTCTCAAAAAAAAAAAAAAAAAAAAGAAAGAAAGAAAAAAGACAAAGAAAAGAAAAAGAAAACATACAATGAAGTATTTACAGGTATACAGATACAATGTGACAAATGTTAAGAAACTGTGAATATGGACAAAGAGTATGTTCTATTTCTGGAATTTGTTTGGAAGTTTGAAATTATTGCCAAACAAAAAGTAAAAACTTATTTTTAAGATTACTCTTGAAGTCATTGAAGCATTTCAAGTGGTTGTGGAGCTGCTGACAAATCAGGTTATGAAATGCTAAACTTGACTACAGTATGTAGGATGGATTAGAAGGAGACAACAGTAGATTCCAGAAAACCAGTTAGCACAGTGTCATATACAAAGTAGATGATTAGTTACTGTGTGATTGAGGCTTTAGCAGTGGCCAAGAATGAGTTTGTGATGGCTTGAACTAGTGTTGTGGTGAAACATGTGAAGAGAAATAAACATTTTTGAGAGGGTGTTGGGGGTAAAATTGATAAAAAGTTAGACGAAGTAGACATGGGGGCTGTTGGAGAGGGAGATGTGAAAGATGACTTGTCAGTTTCTGATTCTGCAGTTGGGTAGATGATGGTACTGTTCACTGAGATAGGGAATGATGGAAGATTATTTGATTTTGGGAGAATGCTGGGATCTAGAGAAAATTAATTCAATCACACAGTTCAAAAACAAAATGAAAAATAAAGATACACAACACAAAAATAGTTCTTATTACAATCCCTATGAATCATGTTCTTTTCCCACAACCCTAAAATAGCTAACTTTTAAACTAATATATTAGTTATCCTCTCACAGTTTTAAAATGTTGTTGTTTTAGTGTGTATTTTTATGATTGCTATTGAGGTTGAATACATTTTTACATTTGTTATCCATTTGTAATATTCCCTTGGTAATTATTTGTCCACATTCTTTTTTCAATTTTGTATTTTCTTTGATGTTTTAATTACTGATTCATATTAGCTCCTCATATATCAGGAATGTTAATATTTTCTTCTAAACCCTAGTCTGTTGCTTAGCTCTCACTTTATTGATTTTTTTTTGTTACAGAGAAGTGTAAAATTAATGTACAGAAATATCTTCATCTTTCCCAAGTTCATAAAAATATGCTTCTAAATATTTTAATATATTCAGTATTTGTTGTTCACATTTAGTAGCATTTTATTCCATTGTGCATAAAGGCCTAACTTTATTTTCTAAAAGGATACATTTTGTCCAGTGCAACTTATTGAATACTTCATAATTTCCTCATTGGTCATAAATTATTCTTTCATCCTACACTAAATTCCTGTATACATATGAATCTGTTCCTGGAACCCTTGATTTAATTTCACTTATTCTTTTTCCATTTTTATCTCAGTACCAAACTTTACATTTTTCAAGTTTTTAAAAATAACTAATTCATGCACAAGGGTCATAATTCAGTACAAAATTGTCTACAATGAAAAGTAAATCTCTTTACCATTTGTGCCCAAGTGTCAACAAGTTCCCCTCTGAGGAGGCAACACCTATCACCAGCGATTTTGTGCATACACATCATGACACACAAATATTCTAGTACTACAATGCTTCATTTCTTTAGTTTTATAGTATTTGTTGTTCATTATTAGATGAAATATCTTCTCATAGCATTTTTCAAAATATAATTACAAGCATTTTCTTATAAACGTTAAGCTTGACAAGTTTTAAATTTATTTTAATTGACAAATGAAAAAGGTACATATTTATGGCATACAACATGATGTTTTGAAATATGTATACATTGTGGAATGTCTAAATAGAGTTAATTAACATATGTATGACCTCACATCCTTTTGGTGAGATTGCTTGAAATCTACTCTTCTAGCAAGTTTCAAATATACAATAGATTGTTGTGGACTATTGTCACCATGTTGTATAATAGATCTCTTAAATTCATTCCTACTGTTGAACTGAAATTTTGTGTCCTATGAGCAACATTTCCTCAATCTTTAAGAATATTGTGTTGGGAATTTTATTAGAAGTACATTACATTATAGAAAATCTTGAAAAGATTGGTATCTATAAAATAATTCGCTCTCTCCAGTCAGAAACGTGCTGTATTTCCATTTACTCAGGTCTTCTTTTCAATAGATGTTTTGTTTAAAGTAAACTTTCTAAATTGAAGTATAGCATATATGGAAAAAATGCAAAATCCTAATTGTACAGCTCAATGCATTTGTATTAAGTGTAACCACTATCAGGATCAGAAAATTAAAAAAATTAACACACAAGAACCATCTCTCTGTGTGTTTCTTGGTCATTGACCATACTCCCCCCACAAAGATAACTAATATCCTGATTTCTTATACGAGTTTCACTTGTTTTTAAACTTTGTATAAGTGGAATAATATTCTTTTGTACTCCAGTATGTACTTTGTTGTGCATGGCTTGTTTTATTCAACATGTTTTTGAGATTCATCCATGTTGTTGCAACAGCTATAGTTCATTAATTTTTAGTGCTATGTAGTATTCTCCTCTATAAATATGCCACAATTATATATCACTCCTACTGTTGGTGGACATTTAGGTTGTATCTCGTTTGATACTATTATAAGTAATTTTGCAATAAAACATTTGTATACATTTATTTTGGTGAATACATGTCCACATTTTGTTGTCTGTATAACTAGGATGAGAATTTTTGGACCATAGGGTATGCATATTTTCAACTTATTAGATACTGCCAAGAAGTTTCCAAAGTTTTTGTTCAGATTTACATATCCACTGGCAGTGTGTGAAAGATCTTATGGCTCTCCATCCTGTCACCAATTACTACTGTTATATATTTAAATTTTAGGTATTATAATATGCTTGTTTTGGTATCTCATCATAGTAATTTAGATTTACATTTCCCTGATGACTTATGAGATTGATCAAAATTTCATATGCTATTTGCCATTTGGATGTTCTTAAACATTTTTTGAAAAGTTTATTCAAATCATTTGTTCATTAGTCTATTCAATTGTCTCAATTTGTTTTTTACTGATTTATAGTTCTTTGTATTCTGAATACTAGTCCTCTGTCAAGTATATGTATTGCATATATCTTTTCCCACTCCATGGGGCTTGCCTTTTCACTCTTATTTTTATTGTCTTTTGATGAACAGATATCCTTAATTTTAATTTAGTCTAATTGATCAGACTTTTACTTTATGGTTAATACTTTTTTGTTCTGTTTAAGAAATACTTGCCTACCTCAGTATCATGAAGATATTATCTTATGTTATCCTCTAGAAGCTCTATTGTTTTACATTATACAAACACACACATATATATTTAACGATATATATACAGTAAGTCTTTGCTTAATGGCATCAATAGACTCTTGGAAACTATGACTTTCACGGAAACAGCATACTGTATAACAAAACCAATTTTACCATAAGCTAACTGATATAAACAAGAGTAAATATCTATGGCTTACAGTATGTTGTTTCCTTGAAAATTGCAGTTTCCAAGAACCTATTGACAACATTATGGTGAGGGCTTACTGTACCTATATAACGAAAGGTATATATTAATTGTATATATAGGTGCCTTTCGTGTGTGTGTGTGTGTATAATATGTAAATATCAATGTGTTAGTCCATTCTCACTCTGCTATGAAGACATACCCGAGACTGGGTAATTTATAAAGGAAAGAGGTTTAATTGACTTACAGTTCCGCATTGCTGGGGAGGCCTCAGGAAACTTACAATCATGGTGGAAGGTAAAGGAGAAGCAGGCACATTCTTCACAGGGCGACAGGATCCAATTACCTCCACCTGGTCCCGCCCTTGACATGTGGGAATTATGGGGATCATAACTGAGGTGAGATTTGTTTGGGGACACAGAGCCAAGCCATATCAATCAATATAATTAATTTCTTTGTATAGTGTGTGGTAGGATTCAAGAGTTATTCATTTCTATGTGGATATTCAAAAGTTAAGAAATTAATTTATCTGGTAGTATAATCCCTCTTTGTCCTTTTCCTTCTAAATTTTAGAATCGGGTTGCCAATTCCCACACAGTAAAGGACCTCTTGGAATTTGTTTTGCAATCGCACAAAATCTATGGTCAATTTTGGGATAATTATTATTTTTACAAATTGTAGTCTTCTAATTTCGGAACATGGTATATCTGTCCATTTATTATGTTTTTATTTTTTAATGTTATTTGATGCTACTTTAAATGTATCTTTGTAAAAAAATCACTTTCTAAAGATTTTTGTGATATTTAAAATATAATCAATTTTTGAATATTGATCTTGTGCTCAGAGGTATTGATGAATTCATTTATTAATGCTACTAATTTATCTGTAGTTTCATTAATTTTGCAAATAATTTAATTTTCATTTCTTGATTTTAAGTTTTTACAAATTTCATATTTTTCCTGTCTTGTTGTATTGCCTAAGACCTCTAGTACAGTGCTGAATGTAAGCAGAGATAATAGGCATCTTCTATTTCATTCCTGACCTTAGGGGGAGATTTCTCATTATTTCACCGTTAAGTGTGATTTTCACTATAGAGTTTTTAAAACACCCTTTATCAGATTAAGGAAGTTTCTATTTTTAGTTTGCAACGACTTTTTAAAAAAATCATGAATGGGTATTGAATTTTATCAGATTTTTTTCTACATCTATTGAGTTGATCATATATTTTTCTCCTTTATTCTGTTAATATGGTGAACTGCATTGATTGATTTTCAAGTGTTAAACCAGCCTTTTATTCTTTGTATAAATCCTACTCTTCGTGTTATTTTGCAACACAGGATGGGAACTATGTGTATGCATGTGTGTGTATATGTGTGAGTTTTAAAATTTTTACACCCACATTTATAAGTGAGATTGGCCATCAATTTTCTTTTTTTCTGTCAAGTTTGTGTGAGATTTTGGGATTAAGGTTATGTTAGCTTGAAAAATGAATTGGGATGAAAAACTATTTTTTTTTTACATTCTGGAAGATATTATGTAAGACTGATGCTATTTATTCTTTAAATGTTGAGAGGAATTCACTGGTAATGCCATCTGGGACTCAAGCTTTCTTTGGGGGAAAGTCTTTAGTGATAGATTCAATTTATTTAAGAATTATAGGAGTATTGGGATTTTTTAATTAACTTCTTTTGTCAGTTTTAAGTTATGTTTTCAAAGAAATATGTTTTTCTAAATTTTCATGCTTTTTGGCATAAAGTCCATTTTAAAAATATGATACCTCTTCTCTCTTTAGTGTCTATTGGATCTGTAATGATGCCCTCCTTTCCATTCCTAACATTAGTTATTTGGTTATTTTCATTTGTTATTCATCAGGCTTTTAATTTTCATTGGTTCTTTCATACAGCCAACTTTTGTATTTGCTGGGCCTCTTTATTATAGATTTTTTATTTCGTTGATTTTTGATTTTACATTTGTTATTTTTTTCTTTCTACTTTCTTCGGTTTTAACTTGCTTTTATTCTACTATTTTAGATGTATAATTAGATCACAGATTTATATACTTACTTCTTTTCAAACATATGTATGTAAGCCAACAATTTCTCTCTGATAATGGCTCTGTTGTGTCCCAGAAATTTTGATTTGCCATATTTTCATTTTCAGGTAGTTCAAGATATTTTCTAGTTTAATTTGGATTTCTTCTTTGCACCATGATTTATTTAGAATTGATTTGCTTAATTTCCAAATTGAGGTGATTTTCTATTTGTTATTATTTTTTTCTAACTTAATTAAATTGTGGTCAGAGAATATATTTTGACTTGAATCATTTGAAATTGGCGTGGTCTGCTTCATGCCCATTCTACAGTAAATTTTGTTTAGGTTAAATATGCATTTCAAAAAATGCAATTCTTGCACTTTGGGGTGTTATATTTTAAGTATGTCATTTAGGTTAAGTTTGTTAATTATTTTGTTGCAATCATATGTATCTTTACTGGTATCTGATAGCCTGTGCTATTAGTTACAGTTATTACATCTTGAAATCCAGTTATGACATATTTAATTCTAGAATATCTATTTTTTTCATTTTTATAGATTCCAGTATTGTATGAACATTTCCATTATGTCTATTTTCTTAAAAAATGAATCATCATTATTTAATTGGCTATGCAGTTATTACAGTACATAGATTGCATCTGAGACTTTTTCTAGTATTTTCTTTTCCTTTCTGAGTCTTATCTTATTAATGGTAATTGCTGTTTGAATGCTGGGTATTTTAAATG
The DNA here is from genome assembly GCF_003255815.1 of Theropithecus gelada. Taxonomy (NCBI): domain Eukaryota; kingdom Metazoa; phylum Chordata; class Mammalia; order Primates; family Cercopithecidae; genus Theropithecus; species Theropithecus gelada. The sequence continues at coordinate 149,959,518 of NC_037689.1, read as the reverse complement.
AAAATAGAAAAAGTCCTAGTTGATCTTTAAAATTTTTTTATTTTGAAATAATAAACTCATGGGAAGTTGCAAATAATAAGCTCACAGGAAGTACATAGAGACCTATAAACTCTGAAAAAAACTTTTTACTTAGAGTCACCCAACGGGAATTCTGATATGACAGTGGTACAATGTTAACTATACCATAAACTTCATTAATATTATTATATTGCAACAATAAAGGAATGGTTTGATGTGCACTCTTTTTTGTGTGTGTCTATGTCTATAGTTTTACACAATATAATCCCATGTATAGATTTGTGTAATCACCATCACAATCAAGACAAAGAACTGATCAATCACCATAAATATAAAATCCCTCATGTTACCCCTTTATAGTAGTATCCATCCCTCTTTCTCTGAAACCATGAATCTGTTCTCCATCTCTATGGTTGTCAGTTTGATAATATTACATAATTGTAATTATATACTATGTAACTTTTAAAATTGGCTTTTAGAAAATTAATAGAGTTTATATTTTAGAGTAGTTTTAGGTTTACAGAAAAATTGAGGAGAAAGTACAGAGTTCCTATATATTCTTTTCCTCCTCTCCCTCCCAGTTTCCCCTATTATTAACATCTTGCATTAATGTGGTACAGTTGTTACTACTAATGAGCCAATATTAGATACATTATTATTAACTAAAGTACATAGTTTGCATTAGGGTTCACTCTTTGTGTTGCACAGTTCTATGGGTTTTGACAAATGTATAATGCATTGTATCCACCATTACAGAATAGTTTCATTTCCCTAACAATCCCCTGTGGCCCACCTACTTAACTCTCCCTCTTTTCCTCCAAGCCCTTTGCAACCACTAGTCTTTTTAGTCTTTATGTAGCATTTTCCAAAATGTCATATAATTAGAACCATATGATCTGTAGCCTTTTCCGATTGGCTTCTTTCACTTAGCAATATATATTTAAGATTCCTCCATGTTTTTTTTTTTTTGGTCGTCTGATAGCTCATTTTTTTCAGTGCTGAATAATATTCCATTATTTGTATGTGTCACAGGTTACCTATTCACCTACTGAAGGACATCTTGGTTGCTTCCAAGTTTTGGGAATTATGAGCAAAGCTGCTATAAACATTTTTGTGTAGGCTTTTGCTTGTAAACAAGTTTTCAAATCATTTGGATAAATACCAATGAGTGTGATTGCTGGATCATACAGTAAAAGTATGTTTAGTTTTGTAAGTACCTGCCAGACTGTCTTCCAAACTGGTTGTATCATTTTGCATTACTAGCAGCAATGTGCGAGAATTCCTGTTGTTCCACATCCTCATCAGCATTTGGTATTGTCAATGTTTTGGAGTTTAGTCACTGTAATAGATGAAAGTGGTATTTCATTGTTGTTTTAATCTGTGATTCCCTAATGATATATGATGCCAAGAATCTTATCATATGCTTATTTATCATATGTATATTTTCTTTGGTGAAAGAATGACACTATTACTAAGCATGATGATCTTGAGTTCCATTCAAGTTACTTCAATACATGCAGGAGTACTTGGTACCAGTAACTTACTTTAATACATGCAAGAATACTTGATACCAGTAACTGGTTCCTTTTCATTACTAAGTAGTATTCTATAGTATGAATGTACTAGAATCTGTTTATTTACCTGTAAAAATATTTTTGCGTTGTCTCCAGCTTGATCCTATTAAAAATATAGGTGGTGTGAACATCCATGTACAGGTTTTCATGTGTACATAAAATTCCATTTCTTTGGGATGAATGTCCAAGAATGACATTGATACGTCTTATGGTATGTGCATGTGTAGTTTTTAAGAATCTGCTAAATAATTTTCCAGAGTGCTTTTACTATTTTATATTTAAATGAGAATAGTTTTATTTTGTTTTGCAAGTCTGTTGCTAGTATATAGAAATAAAATTGATTTTTTTTGCATGTTGATCTTGTGTCCTGTAGACTTTGACAAACTCATTATTGGTAGGAGATTTTTTTTTTTTAATTCCTTGGGATTTTCTGCATAATGAATAGTTATCTGCAAATAGAGACAGTTTAAATTCTTTCTTTCCGTTCTGTGGGCTTTTTGTTTCCTTTTTTTTCTTAATTGTACTGGTTAGGATTTCTAATATTATGTTAAATAAAAGTGGTAACAACGGATACCTTCACCTTGATTTTAGGAGGAAACAATTATTTCACCACGAAGTATGATTCAGCTTAACGTTTTTTTTTCAGGTGTTCTTTATAAAGTTGAACAAGTTTTCTTCCATGCCTAGTTTGCTGAAAGTTTTTTTTTTTAATCATGAATAGGTATTGGATTTTGTGAAATGATATTTCTGCATTATATGGTTTTGCCTCTTTAGCGTGTTGTTATGGTGGGTTAAATTGATTTTCAAATGTTCAACCAACCTTGCATAACTGGAATAAATCTTAGTTAAGATGTATAATTAGTTTTATATTCGATGGACTCAATTTGCTAATATTTTCTTGAGGATTTTTGTGTTTATATTCATGAAGGATATTTGCCTATAATATTCCTTTTTTTTTTTTTATACTGCCCTTGTTTGGTTTTTGGAACCAGGACAATACTGGCCTCATAAAATCTGTTTATTACTGTTCCTTCCTATTCTCCTTTTGAGAAGAGATTTTGTTGAATTGGAGTTATTTTTTCTTTAAATATATGGTAAATTCTCTAGTGAAGCCATCTGGCCTGGGATTTCATTCTTTAAGGTTTTTGGTGAGAAATCAGCTGATAATCTTATTGAGGATCATTTACATGTGATAAGTTGCTTCTCTTGGGCTGCTTTGAAAATTTTTTGTTTTTGTCTTTCAAAAATGTAATCATAAAGTGTCTTGGCCTGGAGGTCTTTGAATTTATTAAACTTGCAGTTTGTTGTGCTTCTTGGTTTCATAGAGTCATGTCTTTCTTAAAATTTGGGAAATTTTTAGCCATTAGTTCTTCAAATGTTCTTTCTGCTCTTTTCTCTCTCCTCCTCTTCTGAAACGCCCATTATGCAAATGTTCCACATGTCTCTTAGGTTTTATTATTATTCTTTTTTAAACCGTTTTAAAGTGTACGATTCAGTGACATTTAATACATTCACATTGTTGTGCAACCATCACCACTATCTGGTTCCAGAACACTTTGTCACCCCAAAAGTAAACTTCATACCTATTAGGCAGTTACTCCCCATTCCCCTCTTTCTCAAACCCCTCACAAACACTAATCTTCATTTTGTCTCTGTGAATTTAGCTATTGTGGATATTTTGTTTATATGGAATCATACAATATGTGGTCTTTTATGTCTGTTTTCTTTCACTTAACATAATGTTTTCTAGGTTCATCCATATTATAGAATGTATTACTACTTCATTTCTTTTTATGGTGAAATAATATTCCATTGTATAGTTGCCACATTATATAGTTGCCGCATACTCACAATGTGTATGTCACATTTGTTTATCCACTCATCCATTGATGGATATTTGTGTTGTTTCCATCTTTTGTCTACTGTGAACTGTACTGCTATGAACATTCATGTACAATTTTTTATTTGAACATGTGTTTTGAACTTTTTTGGGTATATACCCAGGAGTGGAATTGCTGAGTCATAGGTGAATTCTGTGTTTAACTTATTGAGGACTCACCAAACTGTTTTTAAACAGTAGCTAAACCATTTTGCATTCTTATCAGCAATATATAAGGGTTCTAATCTTTCCATATCTTTATGAACACTTGTTTTTATCTTTTTTAAAATATCACCATCTTAATGGATGTTAAGTGGTATGTTATGATTTTTATTTGCATTTCATGTTGGCTAAATGATGTTGAACATTTTTTTCATGTGCTTGTTGGTCATTAGTGTATCTTTTTTTGGAGAAATGTTTATACATTCCTTAGCCCACTAAAAAAATTTGGTAGGAAGCTGGTAACCTTTATGTGATTCTTTTTTTAAAAAAGCAGCTTTATCGAGATATAATTTACATACTGGAAATTACCCGTAGCGCATCTTTAATTAGGTAATTAACTTTTTGTTACTGAGTTTTAAGAGTTCTTTATATATTGAGGTTACTAGACCCGTTGCAGATAGATGATGAGCAAATATTTTCTCCCACTTGTGGATGTCTTTTCACTCCCTTGATTGCATCATTTGATGCACAAAAGTTTTTATTTTTGATGGAATGCAATTTATCTATCTTTTATTTTGTTCCTTGTGCTTTTGGTGTTGTATCTAAGAAATCATTGCCTAATTCATGTGCATGAAGACTTACCTCTATTTTTCATCTAATAATTTTATAGTGTTAGCTCTTTGAAGTGGATGTTTGAACGATTTTGAGTTAAATTTTGCGTGTAAGTGACATGGATCCAACTCCTTTTGCATGTGGATATCCAGTTGCCCCAACATTTTTCTTCATTATTTTTTTCTTTTTCCTCTTCAGAAAGTAATCCCAATTGATTCTTTTTTTCTGTTGCTCAAATCTACTGTTGAATCTTTATGGCAAAATTTTCATTCCAGTTTTTGTACTTTTTAAAATTTTTAAAATTTTTTTTTAGTATTATACTTTAAGTTCTAGGGTACATGGGCACAATGTGCAGGTTTGTTACATATGTATACATGTGCCATGTTGGTGTGCTGTACCCATTAACTCTTCATTTACATTAGGTATATCTCCTAATGCTATCCCTCCCCCATCCCCCAACCCCACAATAGGCCCTGGTGTGTGATGTTCCTCTTCCTATGTCCAAGTGATCTCATTGTTCAGTTCCCACCTATGAGTGAGAATAGGCGGTGTTTGGTTTTCTGTTCTTGCAATAGTTTGCTGAGAATGATGGTTTCCAGCTGCATCCATGTCCCTACAAAGGATACGAACTCATCCTTTTTTATGGCTGCATAGTATTCCATGGTGTATATGTGCCACATTTTCTTAATTCAGTCTGTCACTGATGGACATTTGGGTTGATTCCAAGTCTTTGCTATTGTGAATAGTGCTGCAATAAACATATGTGTGCATGTGTCTTTATAGCAGCATGATTTATAATCCTTTGGGTATATACCCATTACTAATGGGATGGCTGGGTCAAATGGTATTTCTAGTTCTAGATCCCTGAGGAATTGCCACACTGTTTTCCACAATGGTTGAACTAGTTTACAGTCCCACCAACAGTGTAAAAGTGTTCCTATTTCTCCACATCCTCTCCAGCACCTGTTGTTTCCTGATTTTTTAATGATTGCCATTCTAACTGGTGTGAGATGGTATCTCATTGTGGTTTTGATTTGCATTTCTCTGATGGTGAGTGACAATGAGCATTTTTTCATGTGTCTGTTGGCTGTGTGAATGTCTTCTTTTGAGAAGTGTCTGTTCATATCCTTGGCCCACTTTTTGGTGGGGTTGTTTGCTTTTTTCTTGTAAATTTGTTTGAGTTCTTTGTAGGTTCTGGATATTAGCCCTTTGTCAGATGAGTAGATTGCAAAAATTTTCTCCCATTCTGTAGGTTGCCTGTTCACTCTGATGGTAGTTTCTTTTGCTGTGCAGAAGCTCTTTAGTTTAATTAGATTCCATTTGTCAATTTTAGCTTTTGCTGCCGTTGCTTTTGGTGTTTTAGACATGAAGTCCTTGCCCATGGTATTACCTAGGTTTTCTTCTAGGGTTAAGTTTTTGTGCTTTTCAACTTCAGAATTTAACTTCAGAATTTTTATTTAGTCCTTTTTTTTTTTTCTCTACTTGTTTATTTTAGTTGTTGTTCGTTTTTGAGACAGGGTCTCACTCTGTCACCCAGGCTAGTTCAGTGGCATGATCATGGCTCACTGCAGCCTCCATGTGCTAGGCTCAAGTGATCCTCCCACCTCAGCCTCCCAAGTAGCTTGGCCTACAGGCACACAACACCATGCCCAGCTAATTTCTTATTTTTTAATTTTGTAGATACAGTGTCTCACTATGTTACCCAGGCTGGTCTTGAACTCCTGGATGCAAGCGATTTTCCCGCCTTGGCCTCCCCAAGTGCTGGAATTACAGATGTGAGTCACCACATGCAGCCTTCATTCCTTTTTATAATTTCTGTTTCATATTGATAATTTCTATTTGGTGAGACATTTTTCTCCTGGTTTCCTCTAGTCTTTGCTCATGGTTTTCTTTAGCTCTTTGAACATTTTTAAAACAGTTTATTTGAAGTCTCTTCCTAGTGAGTCCAATGTCTTAGTTTTGTCCAGGGACAGTTTCTATTAATTTTCTTTTTTGTTGTGAATGACACATATTTTCTTGCATTTTTGTGTGATTTGTATATCTTCTTTGGGGATATGTTTTTGGAATAATATTCATTTTGAGTATTATACTGTGTTCACTCTGGAGATTAAATTTTCCCGCCTCCCCAGGATTGGTTACTATTGCTTTTTTGTGAGTTTGCTTGTTTAATGATTTTTTCTAAACAATTTATTTAAATTTTTATTAAAATTTTTATTTGAAATAATTATGGGTACATAATAGTTCTATATGTTGATGGAGTATATGTGATGTTTTTGTTTTTTAAATATAAAATTTGTTATTAATTATTATGGCTACATGATAGTTATACATATTTATGGGGTACATGTGATGTCTTGATGCAGGCATACAATGTGTATTGATCTAATGGCATAACTGGGGTACCCATCACCTCAAACATTTTTCATTTCTTTGTGTTAGGAACATTCCAATTTCCCTTTTTTTATTTAAAAATACACGATAAATTATTGTTAATTATATTCACCCTTTTGTACTATCAAATACTACCTTTGTTCCTTCTAACTGTATATTTGTGCTCAATAACCATTACCTCTTTATCCTTCCCCCCATAACACTTCCCTGCCTCTGATAACCCTCATTCTACTCTCTATGTTGATGAGTTCAATTTTTTTAATTTTTAGTTCTCATAAATGAGTGAAAACATGCAAAGTTTTTGTTTTCATGCCTGGCTTAGTTCAGTTAACATAATGAATAATGTCCTCCAGTTGCATCCATGTTTTTGCAAATGACAGGATTTCATTCTTTTTTATGACAAATAATATTCCATTGTGTATATGTCCCACATTTCCTTTACCCATTTATTCATTGATGGACTTTAGGTGGATTCTCTATTTTGCCTATTGTTAATGGAGCTGCAAGAAACATAACAGTGCAGATATCTCTTTGATAGATTGATTTCCTTTTTTTGGAAATATAACCAACAGGGGGATTGCTAGGTCATATGATAGTTCTCTTTTCATTTTTTTGAGGAAGCTTTGTACTGCTCTCCATAGTGGCTGTACTAATTTACCTTTCCACCAACAGTGTATGAGGGTTGCCTTTTCTCCACATCTTTGTCAGCATTCATTATTGCTTGTCTTTTGTTCATTTTTAAATCAGATGTTTTTGGTATTGAGTTGTTTGGGCTCCTTGTATATTCTGGTTATTAATCTCTTTTCACATGGGTAGTTTGCAGATATTTTCTTCTATTTTACAAGTGGCCTCTTTGTTGATTGTTTTCTTTGCTGTGTAGACTTTTGGCTTTATGTGACCCCATTTGTCCATTTTTGCTTTGTTTGCCTGTGCTTTTGAGGTCTTAGTTAATAAATCTTTCCCCAGACCAATGTCCTGGAGTGTTTTCCTAATGTTTTCTTTCAATAGTTTTATAGTTTCATATCTTAGATTTAAGTTTTTAATCCATTTTGATATGACTGATTGATTCTTTCTTTAGAAACAGGGTATAACTCTCACCCTGGCTGGAGTGCAGTGGTGCAATCATAGCTCACTATAACCTCAAACTCCTAGACAAGAGTGAACCTCCTGAATAGCAGAAACTACAGGCATGTGCCACCATGCCTGTATAATTTTTTTTAATTTTTTTTTGTAGAGATAGGGTCTCACTATGTTACCTAGGCTGATCTCAAACTCCAGGCCTCAAGCTATCTTCCTGCTTCAGCTTCCCAAAGCACTGGAATTACAGGCATGAGCCACCATGCCTGGCCAATTTTATTTTTATGTATAGTGAGAAGCAGGGGTTGTATTTCATTCTTCTGCGTATTGGATATCCAGTTTTCTCAGCAACATATATTGAAAGGGTTGTCCTTGTCCCAGTGTATGTTCTTGGCGCCTTTGTCAAAAATGAATTGGCCACAAATGCATGGATTTATATCTGATTTATCTATTCTATTCCATTTGTCTACATGTCTGTTTTTATGCCAGGGCCATGCTACTTTAGTTACCTTTGCAGTATAATTTAAAGTCAGGTAATATGATTTCTCCAGGTTTTTTTTTTTTTTTTTTCCCCCCCTCAGGATGGCTTTGGCTTCTCCTGGTCCTTGGTGGTTGTGGTTCCATATACATTTAGGACTATTTTTTCTATTTCTGTGAAGAATATCTTTGGCATTTTGATAGGGACTACATTGAATCTGTGGATTTCTTTGCATGGAATGGACATTTTAACAGTATTGATTCTTCTAAAATCCATGAACTATCTTTCCATTTTTTTGTCCGGTTCAATTTCTTACATCAACATTTTGAGTTTTCATTGTAGATTTCTTTCATTTTTTGTTTAACTTTATTTCTAGGTATTTTATTTTATTTGTAGCTGTTTTAAATGGGATTACTTTCTTTGTTTCTTTTTCAGATGTCCACTGTTGACATATAAACATGCTACTAATTTTTGCATGATGATTTAGTATCCTGCAACTTTACTGAGTTTTTAAAAATGTTATAATAGTTTTTTGGTAGAATCTTTTGGTTTTTAACAATATAAGATTATATCTGCAAAAAAGGATGATTTGACTTCCTCTTTTCCAGTTTGTATGCCCCTTATTTCTTTCTCTTGTCTAATTGCTCTGGCTAGGACTTCCAGTACTATGTTGAATAAAAATGGCAAAAGTGAGCATTCTTCTTTTGTTCCAGATGTTAGAGGAAAGACTTTGTATTTTTTTCCCTGCTCAGTATGACACTAGTGTGGGTTCGTCATATATGGCTTTTATCATGTTGAGATATGTTTTTTCAGTACCCAGATTTTGAGAGTTTTATCATGAAGGGATGTTGAATTTTATTGGATGCTTTTTTTTTTTGGCATCAATTGAATTGATCATATGGTTTTTGTCTTTCATTCTATTGATAATAATGTATCACACTGATTGGTTTGCATATGTTGAAACATCCTTTTATTCCTGACTCATCTCACTTGGTCATGATGAGTGATCTTTTTAATGAGTTGCTGAATTCAGCTTACTAGTATTTTGTTGAGGATTTTAACATCTATGTTCATTAGTGATGTTGGCCTGCAGTTTGTTGTCGTTGTTGTGTCTTCCTCTGGTTTTGGTATCGGTGTAATACTGGCCTCATAAATGAGTTTGGAAGTATTCCCTCTCCATTTTTGGGGGATAGTTTCAGTAGAATTGATATTAGTTCTTCTTTAAATGTTTGATACAATCCGGCAGTGAAGCCATCAGGTTCTGAGCTTTTCTTTGATGGAAGACATTTTATTACTGCTTCTATCTCATTACTTTTTATTGATCTATTCAGCTTTTGGATTTCTTCATGGTCCAACCTTTGTAGGTTGTATGTGTCTAGGAATTTATCAATTTCTTCTAGGTTTTCCAATTTATTGGCATATAGTTGCACATAATAATCTCTAATAATCCTTTTAATTTCTGTGATATTACTTGTAATGTCTCCTTTTTCATCTCTGATTTTATTTATTTGAATCTTTTCTTGTTTTTTTGTTAGTTGGGCTAAATGTTGATTTTGTTTATTTTTCAAAAAACAACCTTTCATTTTGGTGATCTTTTGTATTTTTTTTAGTGTCAATATCATGTATTTCTACTCTGCTCTTTATTATTTCCTTTCTTCTACTAACTTTGAGTTTGTTTTGCTCTTCCTTTTCTAGTTTTTAAGATGAAGCATTAGATTATTTATTTGTAGCTTTTCTACCTTTTCAATCTAGGTGTTTATGCTAAAAAATTCTTTCTTTGTATTGCCCCATAGGCTTTGATATATTGTGTGTTCATTTTCATTTGTTTCAAGAATTTAAAAAAAAGTTCTTCTTACTTTGTTTATTGGCCCAATGGTCATTCAGGAACATATTATTTAGTTTTCATGTGTTTGTATACTTCCAAAATTCCTCTTGTTATTAATTTCTAGTTATATTCCATGTGAATGGAAGAAAAAGATACTTTAGGTATTTTTTTTTTTTGAGACTTGCTTTGTTGTCTAACATATGGTCTATCCTTGAGAATGTTCCGTGCGCTTAGGAGAAGAAGGTTTGTTCTCCAGCTATTGGCTATAATATTTTGCAAATGTCTATGATGTCCAGTTGTTCTATAGTACTGATTACCTTGGATGTTTCTTTCTTGACTTTCTGTCTGGATGATCTGTTCAATGCTGAAAATGGGAAGTAGTTGTCCCCAGCTATTATTGCATTAGAGTCTATCTTGCTCTTTAGCTCTAATAATGTTTGCCATATATATATGTGTATATATATATATATGTGTGTGTGTGTGTGTGTGTGTGTGTGTGTGTTTATTCCAGTGTTAGGTGCATAGATATTTAAAATTGTAATACCCTCTCATTGAACTGACCCTTTTATTATCATATAATTACCTTCCTTTTCTCTTTTTATAGTTTTTTTTTTTGTCTTGAAATCTATTTGATCTGATATAAGATAGCTAATCCTTCCGTTTTGGGTTTCCACTTGCATGGAATATCTATTTCCATCCTTTTTTTCTTTTCATTCTATATGTGTCTCTACAAGTGAAGTGAATTTCTTACAGATAACATAGAGTTGGGTCTTATTTTCTTTTTTTTTTTTAATACGTTTTGTTTTTTATTATACGTTAAGTTCTAGGGTACATGTGCACAATGTGCAGGTTTGTTACATATGTATACATGTGCAATATTGGTGTGCTGCACCCATTAACTCATCATTTACATTAGGTATATCTCCTAATGCTATTCCTTCCCCCGTCCCCTCCCCACAATAGGACCTGGTGTGTGATGTTCCCCTTCCTGTGTCCAAGTGATCTCATTGTTCAATTCCCACCTATGAGTGAGAACATGCGGTATTTGGTTTTCTGTTCTTGCGATAGTTTGCTGAGAATTATGGTTTCCAGCTGCATCCATGTCCCTACAAAGGACATGAACTCATCCTTTTTTATGGCTGTATAGTATTCCATGGTGTATATGTGCCACATTTTCTTAATCCAATCTGTCACTGATGGACATTTGGGTTGATTCCAAGTCTTTGCTATTGTGAATAGTGCTGGAATAAATATACGTGTGCATGTGTCTTTATAGCAGCATGATATATAATCCTTTGGGTATATCCCCAGTAATGGGATGGCTGGGTCAAATGGTATTCCTAGTTCTAGATCCTTGAGGAATCGCCACACTGTTTTTCACAATGGTTGAACTAGTTTACAGTCCAACCAACAGTGTAAAAGTGTTCCTATTTCTAAACATCCTCTCCAGCACCTGTTGTTTCCTGATTTTTTTAATGATTGCCATTCTAACTGGTGTGAGATGGTATCTCATTGTGGTTTTGATTTGCATTTCTCTGATGGTGAGTGATGATGAGCATTTTGTCATGTGTCTGTTTGCTGTATGAATGTCTTTTTTTGAGAAGTGTCTGTTCATATCCTTGGCCCACTTTTTGATGGGGTTGTTTGTTTTTTTCTTGTAAATTTGATTGAGTTCTTTATAGGTTCTGGATATTAGCCCTTTGTCAGATGAGTAGATTGCAAAAATTTTCTCCCATTATGTAGGTTGCCTGTTCATTATGATGGTAGTTTCTTTTGCCATGCAGAAGCTCTTTAGTTTAATTCGATCCCATTTGTCAATTTTGGCTTTTGTTGCCAATGCTTTTGGTGTTTTAGACATGAAGTCGTTGCCCATGCCTATGTCCTGAATGGTATTACCTAGGTTTTCTTGTAGGGTTTTTATGGTTTTAGGTCTAACATTTAAGTCTCTAATCCATCTTGAATTAATTTTCATATAAGGAGTAAGGAAAGGATCCAGTTTCAGCTTTCTACTTATGGCTAGCTAATTTTCCCAGCACCATTTATTAAATAGGGAATCCTTTTCCCATTTCTTGTTTTTGTCAGATTTGTCAAAGATCAGATAGTTTTAGATGTGTGGTATTATTTCTGAGGGCTCTGTTCTGTTCCATTGGTCTCTATTTCTGTTTTGGTACCAGTACCATGCTGTTTTGGTTACTGTAGCCTTGCAGTATAGTTTGAAGTCAGGTAGCATGATGCCTCCAGCTTTGTTCTTTTGGCTTTGGATTGTCTTGGCAATGCGGGGTCCTTTTGGTTCCATATGAACTTTAAAACAGTTTTTTCCAATTCTGTGAAGAAGGTCATTGGTAGCTTAATGGGGATGGCATTGAATCTATAAATTACCTTGGGCAGTATGGCCATTTTCACAATATTGATTCTTCCTACCCATGAGCATGGTATGTTCTTCCATTTGTTTGTGTCCTCTTTTATTTCACTGAGCAGTGGTTTGTAGTTCTCCTTGAAGAGGTCCTTTACATCCCTTGTAAGTTGGATTCCTAAGTATTTTATTCTCTTTGAAGCAATTGTGAATGGGAGTTCATTCATGATTTGGCTCTGTGTTTGTCTGTTACTGGTATATAAGAATGCTTGTGATTTTTGCACATTGATTTTGTATCCTGAGACTTTGCTGAAGTTGCTTATCAGCTTAAGGAAATTTGGGGCTGAGACGATAGGGTTTTCTAAATATACAATCATGTCATCTGCAAACAGGGACAATTTGACTTCTTCTTTTCCTAACTGAATACCCTTGATTTCTTTCTCTTGCCTGATTGCCCTAGCCAGAACTTCCAACACTATGTTGAATAGGAGTGGTGAGAGAGGGCATCCCTGTCTTGTGCCAGTTTTCAAAGGGAATGCTTCCAGTTTTTGCCCATTCAGTATGATATTGGCTGTGGGTTTGTCATAAATAGCTCTTATGATTTTGAGATACGTTCCTTCAATACCAAATTTATTGAGAGTTTTTAGCATGAAGGGCTGTTGAATTTTGTCAAAGGCCTTTTCTGCATCTATTGAGATAATCATGTGGTTTTTGTCTTTGGTTCTGTTTATATGGTGGATTAAGTTTATTGATTTGCATATGTTGAACCAGCCTTGCAACCCAGGGATGAAGCCCACTTGATCATGGTGGATAAGCTTTTTGATGTGCTGCTGGATTCGGTTTGCCAGTATTTTACTGAGGATTTTTGCATCGATGTTCATCAGGGATATGGGTCTAAAATTCTCTTTTTTCATTGTATCTCTGTCAGGCTTTGGTATCAGGATGATGTTGGCCTCGTAAAATGAGTTAGGGAAGATTCCCTCTTTTGCTGTTGATTGGAATAGTTTCAGAAGGAATGGTACCAACTCCTCCTTGTACATCTGGTAGAATTCGACTGTGTATCCATCTGGTCCTGGACTTTTTTTGGTTGGTAGGCTATTAATTATTGCCTCAATTTCAGAGCTTGCTATTGGTCTATTCAGGGATTCAACTTCTTCCTGGTTTAATCTTGGGAGAGTGTAAGTATCCAGGAAATTATCCATTTCTTGTAGGTTTTCTAGTTTATTTGCGTAGAGGTGTTTATAGTATTCTCTGATGGTAGTTTGTGTTTCTGTGGGGTTGGTGGCGATGTCTCCTTTATCATTTTTTATTGCATCTGTTTGATTCTTCTCTCTTTTCTTCTTTATTAGTCTTGCTAGTGGTCTATCAATTTTGTTGATCTTTTCAAAAAACCATCTCCTGGATTCATTGATTTTTTGGAGGGCTTTTTGTGTCTCTGTCTCCTTCAGTTCTGCTCTGATATTAGTAATTTTTTGCCTTTGGCTAGCTTTTGAATGAGTTTGCTCTTGCTTGTCTTGTTCTTTTAATTGTGATGATAATGTGTCAATTTTAGATCTTTCCTGCTTTCTCTTGTGGGCATTTAGTGCTATATATTTCCCGCTACACACTGCTTTAAATGTGTCCCAGAGATTCTGGTATGTTGTATCTTTGTTCTCATTGGTTTCAAAGAACATCTTTCTTTCTGCCTTAATTTTGTTATGTACCCAGTAGTCATTCAGGAGCAGGTTGTTCAGTTTCCATGTGTTTGAGTGGTTTTGATTGAGTTTCTTAGTTCTGAGTTCTAGTTTGATTGCACTGTGGTCTGAGAGACAGTTTGTTATAATTTCTGTTCTTGTACATTTTCTGAGGAGTACTTTACTTCCAACTATGTGATCAATTTTGGAATACGTGTGATGTGGTGCTGAGAAGAATATATATTCTGTTGATGTGGGGTGGAAAGTTCTGTAGGTGTCTATTCTGTCCGCTTGGTGCAGAGCTGAGTTCAATTCCTGGATATCTTTGTTAACTTTCTGTCTCGTTGATCTGTCTAATGTTGACAGTGGGGTGTTAAAGTCTTCCATTATTATTGTATGGGAGTCTAAGTCTCTTTGTAAGTCTCTAAGGACTTGCTTTATGAATCTGGGTGCTCCTATATTGGGTGCATATTTATTTAGGATAGTTAGCTCTTCCTGTTGAATTGATCCCTTTACCATTATGTAATGGCCTTCTTTGTCTCTTTTGATCTTTGGTGGTTTAAAGTCTGTTTTATGAGAAACTAGGATTGCAATCCCTGCTTTTTTTTTTTTATCTTCCATTTGCTTGGTAGATCTTCCTTCATCCCTTTATTTTGAGCCTATGTGTGTCTCTGCATGTGAGATGGGTCTCCTGAATACAGCAAACTGATGAGTCTTGCCTCTTTATCCAGTTTGCCAGTCTGTGTCTTTTAATTGGAGCATTTAGTCCATTTACATTTAAGGTTAATATTGTTATGTGTGAACTTGATCCTGTCATTATGATATTAGCTGATTATTTTGCTCGCTTGTTGATGCAGTTTCTTCCTAGCATCAATGGACTTTACATTTTGACATGTTTTTGCTATGTCTGGTACCTGCTGTTCCTTTCCCTGTTTAGTGCTTCCTTCAGGATCTCTTGTAGGGCAGGCCTGGTGGTGACAAAATCTCTAAGCATTTGCTTATCTGTACAGGATTTTATTTCGCCTTCACTTATGAAATTAGTTTGGCTGGATATGAAATTCTGGGTTGAAAATTTTTTCTTTAAGAATGTCGAATATTGACTGCCACTCTCTTCTGGCTTGGAAAGTTTCTGCCGAGAGATCTGCTGTTAGTCTGATGGGCTTCCCTTTGTTTGTAACTCGACCTTCCTCTCTGGCTGCCCTTAACAGTTTTTCCTTCATTTCAACTTTGGTGAATCTGACAATTATATGTCTTAGAGTTGCTCTTCTTGAGGAGTATCTTTGTGGCGTTCTCTGTATTTCCTGAATTTGAATGTTGACCTGCCTTACTAGGTTGGGGAAGTTCTGCTGGATGATATCCTGCAGAGTGTTTTCCAACTTGGTTCCATTTTCCTCGTCACTTTCAGGCACTCCAGTCAGACCTAGATTTGGTCTTTTCACATAATCCCACATTTCTTGGAGGCTTTGTTCATTTATTTTTACTTTTTTTTCTCTACATTTCTCTTCTTGCTTCATTTCATTCATTTGATCTTCAATCGCTGATACTCTTTCTTCTAGTTGATCGAGTCAGTTACTGAAGCTTGTGTATTTTTCGCATAGTTCTCGTATTATGGTTTTCGTCTCTATCAGTTCTTTTAAGGACTTCTCTACATTTGTTATTCTAGTTAGCCATTCATCAAATCTTTTTTCAAGGTTTTTAGTTTCTTTGCACTGGTTACGTAGTTCCTCCTTTAGCTCTGAGAAGTTTGATCGACTGAAGCCTTCTTCTCTTGACTCGTCAAAGTCATTCTCTGTCAAGCTTTGTTCTGTTGCTGGTGATGAGCTGTGTTCCTTTGGTGGGGGAGATGTGCTCTGATTTTTTGAATTTCCAGCTTTTCTGCACTGCTTTTTCCCCATCTTTGTGGTTTTATCTGCCTTTGTTCTTTGATGATGGTGACGTACTGATGGGGTTTTGGTGTGGGTGTCCTTTCTGTTTGTTAGTTTTCCTTCTAACAGTCAGGACCCTCAGTCGTAGGTCTGTTGGAGTTTGCTTGAGGTCCACTCCAGACCCTGTTTGCCTGGGTATCAGTAGCAGAGGCTGGAGAAGATAGAATATTGCTGAACAGCGAGTGTTGCTGTCTAATTCTCACTCTGGAAGCTTCGTCTCAGGGGTGTACCCCACTGTGTGAGGTGTCAGTCTGCACCCAGTGGGGGATGTCTCCCAGTTAGGCTACTCAGGGGTCAGGGACCCACTTGAGCAGGCAGTCTGTCTGTTCTCAGATCTCAACCTCTGTGCTGGGAGATCCACTGCTATCTTCAAAGCTGTCAGACAGGGGCATTTACCTCTGCCGAGATTTCTGCTGTTTTTTGTTTAGCTATGCCCTGTCCCCAGAGGAGGAATCTACAGAGGCAGGCCAGCCTCCTTGAGCTGTGGTGGGCTCCACCCAATTCGAGCTTCCTGGTGACTTTGTTTACCTACTTAAGCCTCAGCAATGGCAGGTGCCCCTCCCCCAGCCTCACTGCTGCCTTGCAGTTAGATCTCAGACTGCTGTGCTAGCAATGAGGGAGGCTCCATGGGCGTGGGACCCTCTGAGCCAGGTGTGGGATATAATCTCCTGGTGTGCCATTTGCTAAGACCCTTGGTAAAGCACAGTATTAGGGTGGGAGTTACCTGATTTTCCAGGTGTTGTGTGTCTCAATTTCCTTTGGTTAGGAAAAGGAATTCCCTTTCCCTTGTGCTTCCCAGGTGAGGCGATGCCTTGCCCTGCTTCAGCTCTCACTGGTCGGGCTGCACCCGCAGACCAGCGCCAACTGTCCGACACACCCTTGTGAGATCAACCTGGTACCTCAGTTGAAAATGCAGAAATTACTCGTCTTCTGTGTCGCTCATGCTGGGAGCTGGAGGCTGGAGCTGTTCCTATTCGGCCATCTTGGGCGTGCCCTCTCGGGTCTTGTTTTATTAAATCCATTCAGCCACTCTATGTCTTTTATTGGAAAATTTAGTCCATTTACATTAGATGTTATTATTAATAGGTATGAACTTCCTACTGCCATTTTGTCATTTGTTTACTGGTTGTTTTGTTGGTCCTATCTCTCATACATCTTGTGATTTAAGCCTGGGGTCATTGCAGCTGTATCAGCACTTGGGAGAACACTAAACTCAGGAATGATGTGACTCTTGCAGACTGCAAGAGGCACTGTCTTGGTGGGCTTAAGTAAGATAAGGGAGAATTCCCTAGATTACCTGGCAAAGCCTGTTACTTTCCCTCTCTTTCCATTAATTAGAAGCAGTCTGTCTCTCCATGATGGGCTATCTGGAGTTAGGGGAGAAGTGATGTGAACACTCTCATGGCCTCCACAGTTAGGACTGTGCTGTGCACCTGAAGCCAGCACAGTACTGGGTCTTGCCCAGGGGCCATGCAATCTACTGCCTAGCTACCACTGACGTTTATTCAAGGCCCAAGAGTGCTTTAGTCAGTAGGTGGTGAATCCTGCCAGGACTGGGTCCTTCCTTTCAGGGTAGCAATTCCCTAGTGGTCCAGGGTGAGTCAAGGAATGCCATCCAGGAGCTAGAGCCAGGAATTAGGGGCTTCAGGAATTTGCTTGGTGCTTTATTTTACTGTGGCAGAGCTGGTACCCACATTGCAAGACAAAATCCTCTGTACTCTTCTCTCTCCTTCCCCCAAGTAGAAGGACTCTCTTCCCTGAGATGCACTGCCTGGAGTTGGGGAAAGTGTGATGCAGGCCCTGTACTTCATAGCTGGTGTTGCACTGGGTCATACACAGTCCAAGTCCACTGCCTTTGAGACCAGCACAGCACCAGGACTTGCCCAAGGCCTGCAGTCTTTGTGCCCTGACAGTCACTTAAGTTTATTTGGGGCCCCAGGCCACTTTTGTTGGCTGATGGTGGAGCTGTCCGGAACTTGCCTTTTTTTTTTGTTTTTTTGTTTTTTTGTTTTTTTTTTTTTTGGGCAAGGGTGCGTAAGTACCCTCTGGCCTTGGGCTGGTGTAGATGCACCGTGTCACCAGCAGAATTCTGCCTTGTATTACATTCCACTGTGACAGGGCCACTGAGTTCCAATGCAAAGACCCATACTCACCTTGCTCTCCCTCCTCCAAGCACATAGATTCTTTCTCTCCACAGGCATGGTTAGGGGAGAGGGAAGGGGTGGTATAGGCAATGCAAGACTGTCTTTCTTATCCTCTTCAATGCCTCCTCCCTTGATATTATATTAAATATTTAAACCAGATAATTTGATCTCTTACATGAGTACTTTTTTCTTATAAAGTTGCTTTCTTGCATGGATAGTTGTTCAATTCAGTGTTCCTTGCAGGGGGACAATCACTGGAGGGTTATAATCAGCCATCTTGCTCCACCTCCCTTCTCTAAATTATTTTTTAAGGTTGCACTCTATGTGTTTTGTGGTCATTGAAGTCTGTGTTTTCTTAACTTAGTGTTCAGCTCGTGATTTGACAGAAATATCCTTAGACACTGAGAACCAATAATAATAATAATAATAATAATAATAATAATAATAATAAATGATTTCCTGGCTCTCCTGCTTCTCCTGGTTGAAAGGGTTTTGAGTCTAGACTCCTCACTCAGCCTCTGCCAGTGCTCTGTCCACAAAGGAGGGAACCATCACCTCCAACTACCTGTACTGCTGGATGGAGTTGAAAGTTTGGGTCCCTCATTTGGCCTCCTCTTCCACTGCTGGTGATGGACTGTTTGTGGTGTTTGGCTAAGGTAGCGCAGGTATTGTCAATAAGTTTTCTGTCTTTCTGGGAGGTCCCTTTCTTGGTCCTTTGGCTAGAGAGAGCAGAGTTTTATTTGGGACTTTTTTTTTTGTCTGCCTCTGTTGGTGGTTCTTTGTTGCAAGCTTTTCTAACTCATAGTTTGGGATATGGGAGAGGTAAAAAAAAAATGCAGGGAACTCCCTGCCATGTTGTTTCTTAAGTTCCAAGGTCCCTAGCCAGTCTGCCTTTTCCTTTCCACTTATAAACAAATTTTTATAATTTTCTGCTGTATTTTGTCTAGAGTTTTAATTGTAAAAACTTGAGAGGAATGGGGAAAATGATTGTATTTCATCTTGTTTGGAACCCAAAGTCCTCTGTTACCTTTTTTAAAGAGAGCATAGTGTCTTTCTTTTCTATCCTTACTCTGTGTAGCCCTTCAGCATTCCAGCTGAAATTTTGGGGATTTACCAGGGACACTGACCTTATTGGGCCCCAAACTCTATGATACTGCTAATGAGCAGGTTGTAATCATTTTAACATCTTTTTTTCTGCTTGAGTTCTCCACCACAACCATTTAGAAATCAGTAAATGCCTCCTTGGAATATGTGGCTCAGACTGTCAGACTCATTTCTTGGCTCTTCTGCTTTCTCCTGGATCTTGGTTTTTCAAAACCTGGGTTATATAAAGCCCTGAACTTTGATTTTTGTCTCACCATCTCTATGATACTGTAGGAAACTGTGCTCCACTTCTCTATCTCTTAATCATTGCTTTCTGCTTGACTTTTCAGCCTTTCTGGCTGTGTTAGTCACTTGGTAACTTACCAGTCAGCAAATTCTGACAGGGGTTAAGGAGTATAGTATATCAGGCTCACCTCAGCAAGTTTTCTTTAACTCCAAAATCTTTGCCCTTCAAATCGTATTTGCGTGGGCTCTATGGTGAAATAACACACACACACACACACACGCGCGCGCACATACACACATGCACGCACACACACACACACAAAAGCACACACATATTTTGTGGAAGTTTTCTACATTTTCTTGGTGGATGAGTTGGTCTGTTATAAAAAGTTGTCCATCACAGCCATAAGCAGAAATTCTTCATAAAGTTTTACAGTTTTCTTCGAGTAGATTTTGTATATATTTTGTTATATATATTTCTAAATTTTATAGGTTTTTTGCTAATATGAATGGCTTTTTTCTTCCATTACATTCTCTAGTTGGTTATTGTTGATGTTTGCAAAGGATGTTGACTAGTGTATTTTTATGTATTATTTGTCCGTCTTATAGTAAACTATTATTCCATTGCAAACTGACACGTTTTCTCTTTTTTCTAATAGTTATTCGTTTTTTTTTTCTTAGCTGAATTCATTGGCCAGAATTTTTAGTACTATATTGAATAATGTTAGTGTTAGCAGTCAGTTTTATCTGCTTCCCAACTTTAGAGAGAATCCTTTTAATGTTTCACTACTAAGTATAAAGTTTTCTGTAGACTTCACATAAATATCTACAGAAATATCGATTTCTGTAGACTTCACACTAGAATATTTGGGTTTTTTTGAATATTTGTTTAAAAATATTCCTTTGTTAGAACAAGATGTTTCTTTTAAGAGGTATAAGTATTAACTCTTATAAAATGTCCATCCTATTTCTTCTTATGTTAATATAGCTTCCAAGTATTCACTAAAATGTAACCTCCTTTATTCAATTTTACACTCTCTTCGGTCTTCTCAAATTATGGTTGGCTTCTTCTTCGAGTGGACAACAATACAGTGCTTAAAGTGTTGTTTTTGTTATTTAATTATGTTTTATGGTAAATGTTAGTTATGCTTTTGTCTGTCCCCAGGAGGACATTTTTCCTGTTTTATATTTGTATCCCCATTCTTGGTACAGTATCTGTCACATGCTATATAGTCAATATTTTTATAGCATTAATTATTCCAACATTTTATCATGATATTTTACTTCCATATCTGTTGTATTTCTTTATTATCGCTGAAAGTTTCTAATTCTAAGTAAAACTTGGACATAGGGAAATAAAGGTACATAGGGACCCAGTGCTGCTTTTATGCTCCTTCTTCATTCTCAGTTGACATTTCTCTGAATTATAGACTATTAGACTTAGAAGTTTAGTCATCATCTAGTTTGACCAATTCATCTTATAAATGAGGAAATTGAGGCTCAGTAGAGGAAGTGAAATGCTCCAAAACTTACAGCTAATTTAAAATATATTCCTTAAATTTATCTGTGTAGCAAAAAGAGATTACATCACACAGACAATCTTGTTTTTGCTGTATGCTAATTTCCATTAATTTCCTAGTGTCCTTCCCCACCTTGACATGTAGACAGTGTGTGATGGCTGGGTAGGGATAAGCATTGGCTTAAGGTGTTGGGACAATCTGCAGAATAGAGAAAAGTTTTCTTCTATCAGCTTCTGGAATAGGAGATTCTGCTTTGGTTCACCATTTATCCAAATATGAACAGTATTCCTTATGGAGATCCTGTACTATTGTGTTTCTTCATTTGGACATATGAAAGTAGCCTTTGCCTTTTCTACCTGTGGTTGCTTTCTAGCTTCAGATATCATGCTGGATTTATATCTAAGATTCTTGAACTTTGAAATAAAGCTGAACTGTAAAGTATTGGGAGCGGTATGTGGGAGAGCTGAAGAAGCAGGAAGCAGAGAGGATTAATGGCTTTGGCTGAGACCAGAACGCTCTGAGCTTAAGAACTACATGGTTTTTGCTCTTCAGACAGCTATATCAGATTCCTAAGTCCCTTAGTGCTGGTTTCTACATAGCCTTATCCAAATTTCTCTATCCTATAGTCACTGTTCTCCTACAATGGTCTCCAAGCAGACCCTTTGTGAAATTACATTTCTTGCAAATATTCATTCCAAGAGCCTAGGCCAGCCCTGTGCTACATTGGAGGCATCAAACAACAACTGGAGCAAAACGTATTCCTCCTACTCCCAATAGTACAACTAAATTCTCGCCATCATAGAAAGTTCTTCCAGAAATATTTACATTTTAAGTAAACTATGGAAATATCATTTGACCAGGAGTCAGAAGTTTTCAGTTCAGTCCCTTCTTTTACACTTATTAGTAATTGGTTTGTGAGCAAGTAAAAACCTCTTTATGTTTCAGATTTTTATCTATTATGTAAGTTGAAAAATTCTTACCTTGCTTACCTATCATGATTGTGATGAGGATAAAATCTGATAATGAATGGCAAAATACATCATAAGAGCACAGATAGAATTTATTAATATAACATCGCTTGCAGCCACTTATTGGATACTCAGTGTATGCTGTGTACTCTAATCAATTTGTAAAGTATATGTGTGTGTGTGTGTATACATATATTCATTAAATCATCACACATTCCAAAAGAAAGAACTATTATCCTTCTCTTAGTGATAAAGAGCCTAAGTGTATTATCTTTCTATTGCTGATGTAACAAACTACTACAAATATAACAGTTTAAAATAACACGTTTTACATTTCACAACTTTATAGATAAGAAGTCTGGTTGGCTGACCTGGGTCTTTTTCTTAAAGAGTCTCACAAAGATGAAGTCAAAATTTTGTAAGGGCTACATTATTTTTCTGGAGGCTCTGGTGATGAATCTGCTTCCAAGCTCACTCAGGTTGTTGACAGACTTCCGTTTTATATGGTTGCTAAACCGAGGTCCTTGTTTCCTTGCTAGCTGTTGGTCAGAGTTTTCTTTAATCAGCTCTTAGAGGTCACCTACATTCCCTGGCTCATGTATCCCTTCATCTTCAAAAGCAGCAATGGAGGATTGAGGACATTTTACACTTTGAATCTCTCCTGCCTCTTCTTCTGCCCCATCTCTCTGATCTCTTATTCTGCCCTTCCTCTTTTGCTTTTGAGGGCTCATGTAATTATATGTAACCCACCCGGATAATCCAGGATACTATATCTATTTTAAAATCAGTTGATTATCAACTATTCCATATGCAAAGTCTCTTTGGTTGTGTAGTGTTTACATATTCATAGGGCTAATACTAGGGGACAGAAATCATGTGGACCAAAATCTTGCTACCACACTAAGAGAGCCACTTTTTAATGTTATTTTATTTTATTTTATTTTATTTTATTTTATTTTATTTATTTTTGAGACAAGGTCTTACTCTGTTGCCCAGGTGGGAGTGCAGTGGCGAGATCGCAGCTCACTGCAGCCTCCAACTCCTGGGATCAAGTGATCCTCCCACCTCAGCCTCCCAAGTAGCTGGGACTACAGGCACGTGTCATGAGTCATGATGCCTAGCTAATTTTATTTATTTATTTATTTTTGTACAGATGGGATCTTTTGTAGAGACTCTATGTTGCCCAGGCTGGTTTCAAACTCCTGGCCTCAAGTGATCCTCCTACATCAGTCTCCCTAAGTGCTGGGAATATAGGAGTGAGCCACTGTGCCCAGCCTACTTGTATTTAAATTTAACGTCTAGGTTCCTAAATGAGTAATTAAAACTAATATTAATAACACACAAATTAATGTGAGAAAATATTTTATATATTTCAAAGTGATGTATGTGTGTGTATGTGTGTGTGTATCCTCTTTGCTTAAAAAGAGAGATCCCCCTTCCCCAACCTCTCTGCCCCATATTTTCACTTGCAATGTTGAGGTCCCCATTGTATGTTATCATTTTAGCTCTTCAACATAAAGGCCTCGATTCATACTACAGAAGGTGATATTTGTCTGTCTAATGATGTCTTTACCAAATAAGTAAGCCACCAGGGTTCCCTTAGGTTGGGAATCGAGGGGTGTTCAGAACTTCAAAGCTATTCCTGTAGAGTTTTGCAGTTTTCCTTCTAGCTATTGCAAAATCACCTTGCTACATCTGACTGGATCCTCTTACTCAATGTCCCAGGATCAATTTCACTTCCAATCTTGATTCTAGTTTACCCGTTTTAAACCCAATCTGTATCTAGCAACCAGAAAGCTCTCTCTAATATGCAAATCTGCTAGTGTGACAGCATTCTTCAGTGGTTTCTCTTTTCTCTAAAAATCAAACCTAAACTCTTTGAAGTGGCTTGTGAGACCACACGTGAACTGTTTCTGCTTACCTCTCTGGTTTTATTTCTACCCACCCTTCTCTTATTTCTCTTTGCTTCAGAAGTACTGAACTACTTTCATATTTTCTAGCATAGTATGACCTTTGGCTCCCTTTGGTCTTCATATGTGATAGAAAATTCTTCCACTTCTTTTTATTTTTTTAAAATCTGAGCTTCACCAGTTCCTACTGAGAAACTTCCACGTGATATCTTCCTCTATTCCCCAAATCATACTTCATAATAATTAGCATTTCTTTGCAGCAGACTATCAACCCCTTGAAGTTGAGAATCTTTATTTTGTTAAATACTGTGTTATTGGAATTTAGAACAATTGTAAAATATTTTCTCATAACATGAATACATGGATTAAACTTGTGTCTGAGCATTTACTCACCTAGCCTGAGTGGCTGTGATGGCACACCTCTATTATCTTAAGATACTTCCAAGAATTAGGACTGAGATTGTCTCTTTCCTCAGCCCTGATCTGTGTGAGTCTTTACAGGAGTAGGAAGTTTGCCTCTTGGGGACCAGATTATCTGACCAGAAATTAGTTTTCTCCAAGCCAACAATCAAATTCTTTTTGCTTCTTCTGAGACAGTAAAGGTTTTATCCCCTTGCAGGCTGAGTGCATATTGATATATCATGACTATCTCCACACACATCTTGGAGGCACATTCCGACACCATGAATGCTTCTTTTCTATGTTCCTTAATGGTAACCACCTGATTCTCTTCCATGCTTGTTTGCTTGTGTACTATGGCATTCTGAGCACACAACATGGTTGTATGCGTGTAAAAAAAATTCTTGAGCAAATGTATTTATTTATTGGTATGTGCAGTCACAAACTTTGTATTTTCCTATGTTGACATTATATATGTTATAGAATTTAATGTTTGTCTAAGTACAAACATATATCAGCAAATTAAATCTCAATTGTTTCAAAACTCCTGTACTTTTTTATATAAAAGGAGAAAAATATATCTCTTTCCTAAAAGTTTTTTTCTATGCCCTTCATTCATTGTTTTCTAAGAGCCTCAGGTTGTTAGATGGGTGGCAGTAACAAAGAGATCATAGCTAGTTTAGAACCAATGACATGCGGGTCAACACTGTTCTCCCTCTCATAAGAACAACAGCCAAAGGCTGGGAAGGGCTAGAAAAATGGTGAGGTTAGAAGGTATTTAAGTTAGAGCAATTCTCTTTAGGGTCTGCTGTGTCATCTGGAGGAACAGGTTGGTGGTTCTGAAGTATCCCTTGTGGGCCTGGCCCTTAGCAACAGAACAGGGCTGCAGAGCCAAAAAAAAAAAAAAAAAAAAAAAAAAGGTGGAAAAACTCCAACTGGCAGATATAACATGAAAACCCAGCCACTTGATCTATCTGACCTTACTCAGAGCCTAACCCATTTAAACAGGATTTGGGCATGCTTGGGAATCTTTTTTGTTTCCTTAGGCTGTGGCAGAATTGAAACCAAGAGGAAAAGAGGCTGCAGTTGTGGCCACAAGTGGACATAAAAGTAATGGTCTGATCATGAGGGAAGAGATTATAACTAAAGTCACCCAAATAAAGACTGCAGAATGGCCCTGGGCCATTCCTAACAGTCAGGGTAGCCTTAGAGGGTGTCAATTGTGATAGCCCACAGCAAAGGACTTGATGACAGAGTAATAATGCTGTTGATGACATTGTCACCAAGCACCTACTACATGCTTCACCTTGAGATAGATACTTTATACACAGTATCTTATTTAATCCCAACAGCCCGACAGGGTGGTTATTGTTCCCAATCCATAAATGTGAAAAATGGTGCTCTGAGAGAAGTTAAAGAGACCTATTAAACACGAGAAATTTCTCCTTTTGTGTAAGAAAATGAGAAAGAAAAGAAAAAGAAAATAGGGGAAAGATAAGTACATTTTAGAAAGGTTAATGGTCGAGGCAAAGTCATAGATGTGTTATTTGAGATTTTTTCTCAATATTGCTGAATAGCTGAAGTACTCAATTTTTATTTGGAATACAAATAGTCTGGAGTGGAGAGGACTTTAAGAGGGATCCCCCAGATCTAGAGTTTTGATGTGACCAAGAACATTTCCTACCTGAAGTATAACCTGTCTCCTGTGGCTTCTGCTTCTGTTGGAAATAGCATATGCAGGATATTCTAAAAGGAAAAAAGGTTTTTGTTTGGTTATCAGGTTGAAGAGAAATCTTAAATGACCATAGGCAGGGTGAGCATATGCCTACTATAGTCCTGGTTTACATCTATTATCTTGGCATAATTATTATTTAAGTTTGCTTTTTCCAAAGAGTTCAAGTTTCAGCCCAGCCATAAGTTATTGGATCACTGAAGCCACAGAAGGTGTAGAGAGTGTGGTTCTCACAAGCCATCCCTTATAGAAGCCAAATATGCCTTCACTCCTCAGTGCATTTCCCTGGGACCAGCTTCTGCAGAGATTGTATGCCTTTAGACTTAGGGTAACCTACTCTTGCACCATGGCCTTTGGTTCACACACCAATGCTGTTTTAACATGACATGCTGCATAATTATATCTTTCCCTGAAGTATTGTCCTTTGTCATTGTAATACGATTCTGCATGCTTAGGTATCCAAGCAAGCACCATGGCCTTCTGATCCTGAATTGTAAGTATCTGCTCCTATATAAGAAGAGTTTATGCATATAAATCTGAACCATGTTTATGATGTCATATATCATGATTTTCAAGCATATGTTAGTTATATTTGCCCACGTATCAAGCCAGAGCCAGTGACTTCTGTGTTATGTGCAGTTTACTATGTTTAAAGTTTATCTGAACATTTACCATGATAGTATACACCTGTCCCAGAGCTTAAGGCTATTGTATTGTGGTTTCCAACTCATGAATTATTTTCTTGGCATGTTCCATTCTTTAAACTAACATATTAATGTAGTATTCTCATGTACAGTGTTGACTACAGTCACAAGGTATTTGAATTCTTCTACTACTCTCTACTTCTAATAATAGATGATTGTGAGCACACTGTACTATGGCTGTCAGTTCATACATGATGACTTTCTGATAATATTTAGGGGTTTTCTGACTGTGACTTTTGTTCAGGTGGTAAAACTACAGGGAGAGATATTTATATACCATGCAGTCATTTAAACATGTCTCAGAGTCCTTTTGTAACAATGTCATCTGTATTTGTTTCCCAAGGATGCCATAACAAAGTGCTTCAAACTGAGTGGCTTAAAACAACAGAATTTTTTCCTCATGGTTCTGGAGGCTCAAAGTTCTAAATCAAGGTGTCAGTAAAGCCATGCTCTCTCTCAAGCCTCTAGCAAAGGAGTCATCCTTGCATTTTTCAGCTTCTGGTAATCCCAAGTGTTTCTTGGCTTGTGGCAGCATCACTCCAGTCTCTACCTTCATTGTCACATGGTGTTCTCTCGTTGTCTGTTATGTCTAAATTTCCCCCTTCTTATAAAGACACCAGTGACTGGATTTAGGGCCCACCCTAATCCATTATAAAGGCATCTTAACTTGATTACATCTACAAAGACCCTATTACCAAATAAGGTCACATCCACAGGTACTGGGAGTTATAACTTCAGTGCCCCTCTTTTGTAGAACACAATTCAACCCATAATAGCATTTACATTTGGAGACATTTGCTTTTATGTTATAGCTTTTAAATTAAGCATATGTTTATCCGAGGAAGCACTACAGCTTAGTTCTCTTTTCATGTATCATTGATGTTTGAGATTGATCTGTGATTGACCAACTTCTATGTCATGGTTATCACACTGTGCAGCATTGTTACTAACTCATATAACAGTCACATCTGGCTCCTACTTCAACATTGCTCTTTGCTCTTGTACTATATCCAACTGCTCCTGTATTTTGTGTATTTACAGTGATGTGGTCTTGTGATATAGTCTTCTCTCTTATCATTCATTACCTCACATTTTATGGTGGTTAAGTTGTGCATCATGGTCAGATGCTCAAACAAAAGAGCCATCTGAACATATGGCATGAGGTGTCATTTTACACCATTGTCACCTTATCCTTAACTGAAAACTTGATTCTATATTGTGAATATCAGATAGTAACATGCATCTGAATACCACTTCTGAAGGATAGCCAACTGCTTGTATATTGTATGTGTATACTAATTGGTTCTCTGTGTATACATCAGAGATATTGCTCACCCATCATTAATGTGTAAAAAATAAACATGATCTCCTTCTGTGTGGAGAATGATAACTTTTATAACATGAATATTAGTTCCTGAATTGTGATCACTGGCTCCTGCACAATGGGTGTTTTCTCTATATTTGCTGTCTGTTTCTGTATCATGCTTACTAACTGTATCATAGATGTTAGTTTGTGTAATGGGATCGTTTGGATTTATATCATGCCCAAACACAAATGTGTAGAGTCAATCACCATGGTTATTTTTTATGAGTCATTATGTCCATGTGAGTCTTTTTTTGTACCACTGTCATCTTTTCTTGGGCCAAAGTCATTCATTGCTTGCATGGTTATTTTTGATTATTTTTGATTACATACCATGTCTACCCGAGTAAGAATCACACCATGTTTTATTTCCATATCATGTCCATCTGCACCTGTGTCATAATTGATAGCCTATGTCCTGTAGGTGTCTGATTGGACATGAACACATATTAAAACATGCTTTTTGGCATCTTATTCATCTGAGCATCCTGCATTATTTTGATCTTCTTTTTGACAAAATGCCATACATACCTGTATTGTTTGTATCACCTGAGTAGTTTTTTCTCTGTGATTCTTTCCTGGGATACCATATCTATCCCCCTTTTCATGTATGAATTGACCTATTCTCCATGATAATATAAACATGCATAATGAATTTGTGCTCATAGACTGTGATTGAAGTTGTGCTATGTATTTCAACTTAAACACCACACTTGTGTGAAAATACACAGTCATTGTCTACTTGTACTGGGAATGAGTATTTTGTACCATGTGTATTAATTTCTACACCATGTCTTTCACTATTGTGATGAGTTTTCTCTGTCCTTTGTCATCTGACTACTCCTATAACCTGGTATCAGCTCATGTTGCAGGATCTTCTGTGTGTGCATCGTGGTCAAATGCTCAGACTCCTGTGGTGGCTGCTTATGCACCACGGATGTTTGAGCATGTGCTATGGTGTCTACTTTTGCAACATTGCCATCTGCTTCTGGAACAAAGCCACTCATTTTTCAGCTCTGTTTTAAAATCTGGTAACATGTCTGTCAGAAGAATCACAGCATATTGTCATTTATTGTCATATTTACAATAATGGATAGTGGAGCCAAAATGACTGAATTTGAATCCTGGATTATCCACTTACTAGCTATGAGATCTTGGACACATCAGTTCATGAAATGGACACATCGATTCGTATCTTCATGCTTCAGTTTCCTGCAAAATGACAAAAAAGTAAGGTTATTGTGAGGATTATATAAGCTATTGTACATAAAATACTTTTAATACTGCCTGGCAGGTAGTGATGATGATGATGACAATGATGATGATGATGATGATGATGATGATGATATGATGACAATGATGATAATGATACTGTGCCCCTTGATTGTGTGTAATAATTGTCAGCTCAAATTCTGGAGTTCTCTAAGTGTGCATTATGGTCAAATGCTGATACTTGTGATAGTGTTTAAAGCATCATTATATGAGTATATACCATGGAGGTCTTTTGAATCATTGCCATCTGTAGTATTCTATTAGCTACAGCACTATTGTTTTCTGCTATTTTATTATCAGCATCTTCTTCAGTATCTTTGTTCATCTGCTCCTACATTATGGTCATCAGCTTATTTTTGTTGGGATATCTGGGTGTATATCATGGTTTTACAGTCAAATATTAGTGTTAGTTGTTCATGCACCATGATTGTCTGAGTATGTGCCTTGATATCTCCTCTAGCATCATTGTCATATGCTGTTTGCCTAAATAAATTGTATTCATGTGTTATGTTTCCTTTATTTGTATGTCCTGTCCATCTGGGCATATTCCTCATTGCGTTATTCACTCTTGCTTCACACCTACCTGCTTTTATATTGTAGGTTTTTGCTCATGCACCATGGTTGTCTGAGCATGCAGCATGCTTGTCTGCTCATACCCCATGGTTTCTGAGCAGGAATCTTCATTGTCTACTGCTTTACAGGGAAATAGTGTTTTTTATGCATCATGTATATCAGTTTGGTATTTACTCATATTCTATGGCTCTCTACTTTTAGATCACTTCTGCCTTTTTCTGCACATTATCTGTTCCAAAAAGATAGATGTTATCTCACTGGGCTTTGTAATTGTGCATCAGTCAAATGCCCAAATGCCTATGATGTGATGGCTGTTCATACAACATGGCTGTTTCAGCATATATCATACTTCACCTGTTTAATCATTGCCATCTTCTCCCAGACTAAAGAAAATAATGATTTTTAATCACCAACCATATCCACTTTGGGAATCATAATTTCATGTCTACCTGCTCCTGTATCATTCTTTCAATTTATGTCGTGGGATTGTGTAGGTAACCATCATAGTCAAATGCCCAAATACTAGTGGTGGCTGTTCATGCAATGGTCATCAGAGCTTATGGTGTCAGGTCTCTTTTGACATATCTGACATCTACTCATGTACAAAGCTGTTTACCCCTGTACCATGACTCTTTTATAAGGCACAATATCTATCTAAGTAAGCACCACAGCATGGTTTGATTCTCTGAAAGCAAGTTTGTGTGCTATACCTATGTCTCTTAGCTCCTTTGGCATGAATGCTATGTAATAGTGTAAACTGCTTTTGTGTACCTGTGTAAGTCAAGATCAAACAGTCAAGTTATCATTAAGGGCTTTCATCAACTTTTGTCTGAACATGTTACATGGTGGGTTCTCTATGCACCTTTGCCACGTGCATTTGAAATAATCATTCATGTACTGAGATGTTTTGGTCTTGTATCATATCCATCTGTGAAGTTTCCACTTATGATTATTTTCTACCATAAGATGTCTCTTGGCTCTGAGTGAGCCCTGGCTCATTTTCCACGGTTGTATGAATGTGCTTATGCCATTTAGCTATGATCTTCTGCTCATTCATCATGATTTATGAAAATGCACCATCGTTGTCTACATTGTACTAAAAATGGAATTTACTGTACCATGAATGTCATTTTGTGCACCATAATTTTTTGTTATACAGTGTGTTTGCCTCCTTCTTCGTCCTCAGTATCTACTCCTATATATTGGATGTCAGCTTCTGTTGCAGAACCTGAGTGTGCATCGTGGTCAAATGCTCAGACTCCTGTGGTGGCTGCTCATGCACCACGGATGTTTGAGCATGTGCTACGGTGTCTACTTTTGCTACATTGCCGTCTGCTTCTGGACCAAAGTCATTTATTCCTGTGTTCTTTGTTTCTAATCTTGTATCACATCCATATGAGGAAGCATGGCACCATCAGTGTATGTGCACAATGCTCACTGCTTGGACTTAAATCCCAGTTCTCCTATTTAATAGTTTGAAATTCTGAGGAAGTCATTTCAGCCTTCTGTTTCTGTTTACTAAACTGTAAAATAAATAATAATAATAATACCTCATAGAGTTGTTGTGAGGATTCAAAGATGCACACATAAAATGCTTAGATTAGTGCCTGATACATGTAAATGATAAGTATTTGCTGATATTGTTATATTATTTGTATTATGTCTCTTTATTCTTTATCATGACTTTTAGCTTGCATTCTGAGAATGTCTGGTTGTGCACCTTAGTCACATGCTGAATTACTGGTAGTGGCTGTCCATTCAGCACAGTCATCTGATGTTATGACTTGGTTTTTCCTTTTGCACATATACCCTTTACTCCTTTGGCAAAGCCATTCATTGCTGTGCTGTATTTCATTATTCGTCGTGTCTTTCTGAGAAAGAATAGCACAGTAGTTGACTACTATTCTATTTCCACCTGTACCTGTATCATAATTGATAGCTCACATTTCAACGTATATTGGTGTAAATTGTGGTTAAATTCTCAAACACCAGTGGTAGATTTTCTTCCATGTGATCATTGGAGTGCATGTCATGGTGTTTCCTACCATTGCCATCTCCTCCTAAACCAAGGTATTCTTTCCCGTATTGTGACTTTTCGATTATACGTTGTGATCATCTGTACAATTTCAACTTTGTGGCTGTTTTCTTTGCGTCATGTCTGCTTTCTTTTATGTGTAAGTGTTGGCTCATTCTCCATGATAGATTGAGCGTGCATAAGGAATTTCTGCTCATATATTGTGTATAGGGTTGTACCATAGACTTTCGCTCATACACTATGATTGGGTAAAAATGCAGTCATCATTGTCTACTTCTGAAATGATAAAAGGATGGAATCTTCTGTATCATGAATAACAGTTTATTAATTTTGACAGTATCGTGTTTGCCTGTGCTTCCGTCATGCTGAATGTCAGTTCATATTGCAGGATTATCTGAGTGTGCCTGTGGTCAAATGTTCTGACTATTGTGGTAACTGCTCATACACCATGAATGTCTGGCAATGGACTATATATTTACTTATGCAACAGGAATTATTGTCTCCATCAGCAATATGGCTATTAATTCCTCTGTTATGCATGTGTTTTTAAATTTACCATGTCCATTAGAGGTAGCATAGCACCACTGATGTATAAGGGTAGACTGCATTATATACAAATCACTTTCTATCTTTCTGCTTTTCCCTAAAATAATAACATCTACCTCATACACTTGTTTTTTTAAGTGCTTAGTACTTGGCATATAATAAGTTCTAAATAATTATAATTTTTAATAATATCCTCATCATCATTATTATACTAGAATTTTTTCTTCTTTCTCTATCATGGTTGGCAGCCTATGTTCTGAGATTATCTTGGTGTGCGTTGTAGTCTAATGGTTAAGCACTGGTGGTCCTTTACGATGCACAAATGTTGTACAACCATTTGCCTTGATGTCATCTATAGGGCCATTGCCATCTGCTCCTGGACTATTTCATGCCATCTGATTTTGAAAATATTGTACCATGCCCATGTTTCTAATTGTTCCTAAAACATACTTGTATGTGCATCACCATGGTTATATAATATGCTCACATACCATGGGTTTCTGCATAAGGCATAATTGTGTCTACTGTTGTAATGAGATTGCCATCATTCATGTTATTGAAATAAGTTTATGTATCAAATTTATTTCATTTGAATTCCCTTTTTATGGTTTCCTGTCATTGCTGTCAGTTTCTGTATCATATCCTTTAGCTCTGTGTCCTTACTCTCAGCATACGTTTTGTAGTTATCTGATTGTATATTAGAAGTTCAAACACCAGGAATATTTGTTCATACCATATTGCTATTTAAATGTATACTGTGTTGTTTTACTTTTTACTGTTGCCATTTACTTTGCCCCCAAATCTTTGTTCCTGTGTTGTATTTTTTAAATCTCAAATCTTACCCATGTGAACAAGCTCTAAACCATGTCTCTCTGCTCCTATATATTTTTTAAATCATTTACTATGCTTCCCTTCCATGTACCATGTATAAAAATCACAATTTTCTAAGCATGAGCCATTATAGTTTGATTCTGCACTGAGAATGCCATCTTCTGTGTATTGGACTATGTATTAGCTTATGCATGATGGTTTTTAGGTCCAGCACTGAGGTATTCTTCCCCTCCATCACTGTTGTCTCCTTCTATATCATCTCATAACATAGTCAAGAGCTCATTTCGCTGTTGTCTTAGGGTACGTTGCGATCATATGGTATTCATGATCTCCTTTTGCATAATTGCCATCTGCTACATTCCTTCATATATCAATTACTGTCTGCACTTAGGCTGCATAGATCTGTTCTTGAATCATTGCTATCTCCTCTTATATAACTGCGGTCAGCTTATGTTGCAGGGTTTTCTGATTATGCATCATAGTCAAATCCTCAGGCTCTAGTAGTGCCTCTTCATCATGCAACATGGTTGTCTGGGAATGTGCCATGGGATCTCCATTTGCATTAATTCCTTCAGCTCCTGGACCAAAGCCATTTTTAAAAATTCATGTTCTGTGTATCACATAACACAGTATTTGTGATTGCACCCGTACTATGTCCATTTATTTCTGCACCATAGCTACTTCCTCCTGTTTCATAAGTTTCAATTCATAATGTGAGGTTGTTTGTTATGCATCATGGTCAAATTATAAAACCCTGTTGATGGATATTTATGTGCTATGGCCTTCTTGATCTATGCCAAGGTTTTCTTTTTTATACCATTACCCTCTACTTCTGGAGCAAAGCTACTACTTTCTATGCCTCGTGTGTTGATGCAACACATATACTTCAGTAAGAAGATCATTAGTGACATCTCCTTCTGTCTTAAGTTGTAGAGTTGTGCTTATTTATGTGTATCTATGCCTGAACTATGATTGTCTACTATAGTACTAAGAATGAAGTATTATAAGCCCTAGATGGTTAGCTCATATGCCACATTTTCCTGCTCTTCTATTACCATTATTTTCCTTTTTCATCTCCAAATGTCTACTGTTGCATGTCTTGCAGCATGTGTGGCAGGGTTGTTTGAGTATCCATCACAATGAATTTCTCAAACTTAAGTGATAGCTGTTCATGTACCCTGTGTGCTTGAGCATGTATTAGTATAATTTTTTTCATGGTTGCATCTGCTCCTGAAGCAAATCCATTTGTTTCATAATTTTAAAAATATATGCAATTTCTGCCTGAATAATAACCATCCTATAGTTGTGTGCTCCAGCACTATTATGACATGTTTCATGATTGATGACTTCATACTATTGGTGAAAACATCATTCCTTCACTATGGATATCTACTTATTTACCATTGCAAATTCTGGATTAAGAAAATACGGCACATATACACCATGGAATACTATGCAGCCATAAAAAAGGATGAGTTTGTGTCCTTTGTAGGGACATGGATGCAGCTGGAAACCATCATTCTTAGCAAACTATCACAAGAACAGAAAACCAAACACCGCATGTTCTCACTCATAGGTGGGAACGGAACAATGAGATCACTTGGACTCGGGAAGGGAAACATCACACACCGGGGCCTATCATGGGGAGGGGGGAGGGGGGAGGGATTGCATTGGGAGTTATACCTGATGTAAATGACGAGTTGATGGGTGCAGCACACCAACATGGCACAAGTATACATATGTAACAAACCTGCACGTTACGCACATGGACCCTAGAACTTAAACTATAATAAAAAAAATAGTATTCATTCTAAATACTAATGTTCCTGGAATAGTGTTCTTGGAATAGTGATATCTTCTCATAAACAGTGGTTGTCAACTTATGCATTGTGAATATCGGCTCATTTATGGTCAGGGTTATCTGAACACATGCAAGGTGACAGTCTATAGTTGGCTACTGATTATTATTATGGACCACTAAGTTATGCAATTCAGTGGTGATGCTCTTAAGAATGTTTATTTGTCCACTTTGATGATCATACATAGAAAATACACCATGATCAGGTGGGCACTCATTGATTGAACGCTCCTGTGCTATAGTTATTCTCTTTGATAATATTTGTTTCCATTCCATTCTGTTTTCACTCTATTGCGACCTTGGACAAGACACTCTATCTCTTTGATTGAAAACTTATCTTTCTGGGTTATATATCCTTTCAAATATATTAATATATCATGTACATTTTTCCACATAAAAGAGTTCTAAAATGTAATTTTAACCTGTATAATATTTAGATGTATCAATGACCATTGTTTATTTAACCATTCTTTTAGTATGCACATTTAATTTGTTTTTAAAAATTTAACTAATATACTGTTAAATGGCAGAAAATATCCTTGAACATGACTTTTTTGAATCTTTGTTTTTTTTTTTTTATGTCCAGTAGATTCCTAGAAGTGCGGTTACTGAGTCAGAGCATGGATTTTTTCACAGGCTTTTTATTCATGCTTCCAGATTGTTTACAAGGAAGAAAGCATAGATTTACGCTCACATTAGCAGATATATGGAATTCTTGTCTCGTCCTATCTTCAACAGAATTGTTTAGCATTTTTTAAAAAAGCTTTTGTTCATTTGGTAGGTGGAGTGGTGCCTTATTGCTTTAATTGCATTTCTTCAATCTTAAGACTAAGTTTTTAAGGATATATATCAATGTAATCAACAATCTGAAATTTTTATTATTCAACTGTGCATAGGACTTATTTTTCTGTGTTTTAGTTTGAAAATATGAAACATTTTTTATATATATATATAATTATCATACAAAGATGCATGCTGTTTTAGAATACTTAAGAAGTGAACACCTGTACAACCACTGTCTAAGTCAACAGCTATAACATTGTGGGTACTCCAGAAACCTGTCATGAACTTATTTCTAATTTCTAATTTCAACCTTTTCTTTTCCACTTTACTTCCACTATCCTTAATCTTACTTTTAAAAATGACT
Source organism: Theropithecus gelada (assembly GCF_003255815.1). NCBI lineage: Eukaryota > Metazoa > Chordata > Mammalia > Primates > Cercopithecidae > Theropithecus > Theropithecus gelada. Next base: position 149,923,220 of record NC_037689.1, on the reverse strand, counting down.
TTATTATATGTATAACAAAATACAGTTTAGTTTTGCTGTTTTTGAACTTTATATGAATGGAATCATGATTTTTCTTTGTGGCTTCTTGCTTGTTAATTTAACATTAGGTTTGTGAGATGTGTACAGGTTGTTGCATGTAATTGTAGTTCATTCTGTTTCATCGTTGTATGGTATTCCTTTGTATGAATACAGCACAATGTATTCATTCTATTGTAAGATAGACCTTCAGGTTGTTTCCAGTTCTGTTTTTACAGAGCAGTGTTTCTATGAACATGCTTTAACAAGTATCCTGGTGCATTAATATACATTTCTTTAACATATGTGTCTAACAGTAGAAATAGTACATCGTGTGTCTGCATCATCAAATTTATAGTCTAATGCCAAACTTTTCTCCAAAGAGTTTGTACCATTTTATACTCCTACCTGAAGTGTAAAAGATTCCTTGTGCTTCATTATTCTTGTCAAACTTTGTATTTTGAGACTTTAAATTTCTTTTGTCAATCAATGAGTGTGTGGTGAGAGCTTATTTTCTAATTTCTAATTTCTAAATTTCTAATTTTCATTATAATGATTATTAATGAGGCAAACATTTTTTCTTATGGTTAATGACAATTTGACCTTCGTTTTTTGTGAAGTGTCTTTTTAAGTCCTTTGTCCATTTTTCTATTGGATTTTCTCTCTTTTTCTTATGGTGTTGTAGGAATTCTTTGGATAATGTTTCTTTATCAGATATACGTCTAACATTATGTACCATGTGACAAACATTTACCATTATGTACTCGTTATTTACTCATTTTCTTGTATCTTTTAATGAACAGAGATCTGAATTTTAATGTAGTCTGTTTTAAGAGTTGCTTCCTTTATAGGTTATCACTTTGTGTAAGTTTAAGAAATATTCTCTTACTCTATGAAGAAGTTCATTTCTATTGTACAGGCTTTATCATTTTGCCTTTTATATTTAGATCTTCAACCCATCTATAATACATTTTTGTATGCTATGGGAAAGGTTACAGTTTAATTTTGTATAAATTTTGAAAATAGCAAATTGTCCTACAACCATTTATTGAAAAGCCTGTATTTGCCAGAAAGTCTTTGGTGCTACTTTAGTCACAAATCAATTGTCTTATAAACGTATATCTGTTTCTGAACTCTCTATTCAATGCCATTTGTTTGTGTCTTCTGGCACCAATACCCTCTGTGCTAATTAATTTTTAAAAAATAGTCTTTTTTCTATTTCTCTGAAAAAGGTCATTGGTATTTTGGTAGGGTTTTCATTAAATCTGTAGATCACTTTGGGTAGTATGGAGATTGAAAAACATTAATTCTTTCCATTTATGAACATGAGATATCTTTCCATTTATTTGTGTTTTCTTCAGTGTTTTTCATCAGTGTTTTATAGTTTTCAGTATACAGGTCTTTTACCACCTTGGCTAAATTTACAACCAATATATTATTTTTGTTGCTGTTATAAATGGGATTGTTTTCTTGATTTTTCTTTTTAGATAGTTTGTTCATGGTATGTAGAAAGGCTCCTGATTTCTCTAAGGGTGGTTTGTATCCTTCAACTTTACTGAGTTTGTTAATCAGCTTTGAATAGGCTTTTTTTGTGGTGGAGTTTGTAGGGTTTCCACATATAAAAATCATGTCATCAGTAACTAGAGACAAATTCACCTCTTCCTTTCCATTGAGAATGTTTTTTAATTCTTTCTCTTGCTTAATTACTCTGGCTAGAAATTCGTTTACTCAGCTGAAAAGAAGTGGCAAGGGTGGGCATCCATGTCTTGTTTCTGATATTAGAAGAAAAACTTTTAACTTTTTGCTGTTGAGAATGATGTTAGCTGCAGGTTTGGCATCTATGGCCTTTATCGAGGTTTTTTTTTTTTTTTTTTTTTTTTTTGTAATCATGAGAGTGTTGAATTTTGTCAAATCCTTTTTCTAAATTGATTGAGATGATCATATGGATTTTACCCTTCGCTTTGTTAATATGGAGTATCATAAATTTTTGATTTGCATGTGTTAAACCCTTTGCATTCTAGACATAAATCCCAGTTGATCATGGTAAATGATTCTTTTAATGTGTTGTTGAATTTGCTTTGCTAATGTTTTGTTGAATGGTTTTGAATCTATATTTATCAGGGATATTGGCCTGTAATTTTCTTTGTGTGTGTGTGTGTCTTGTCTAGCTTTGGTATTAAAGTATTGAAAAAAATCCTTAAATTTGTATGATACTACAAAAGATCCAGAATAGCCAAAATAATCTTGAGCAAAAAGAACAAATGTGAAGGCATCACACTCCTTGATTCAAAGTTTATTATAAAGCAATTGTAATCAAAACAATATGGTACTGGCATAAAAAGAGACACATCAGCCAATGGAACAGGATAGGAAGCCCAGAAATAAGCCCATATATTTATGGTCCTTTGATTTTTGACAAAGGTGCCAAGAACATGCAGTGGGGAAAGGATAGTCTCTTTAATAAAGAGTGTTGGGAAAACTGAATATCCACATGCCAAAGAATGAAATTGGACTATCATCTCATACCATATTAAAAAATCAGCCCCAATAGATTAGAGACTTAAACGTAAGACCTGCAACTATAAAACAACTAGAAGAAAACATGAGAAAAAGCTCTATGACATTGGTCTGGGCAATAATTTTTTGTCTATGACCCCAAAAGCACGGGCAACAAAAGCAAAAATAGACAAGATGCCATCAAATTAAAAAGCTTCTGCACAGCAAAGGAAACAACACAGTAAAGAGACAACCCCCTTTATAGTAGAATGATTTATAATCCTTTGGGTATATACCCAGTAATGGGATTGCTGAGTCAAATGATATTTCTAGTTCTGGATCCTTCAGGAATCTCCACACTGTCTTCCACAATGGTTGAACTAATTTACACTCCCACAAACAGTGTAAAAGCATTCCTATTTCTCCACATCCTCTCCAGCATCTGTTGTTTCCTGACTTTTTAATGATCGTCATTCTAACTGGTGTGAGATGGTATCTCACTGTGGTTTTGATTTGCATTCCTCTAATAACCAGTGATGATTAGCTTTTTCATGTATGTTTGTTGGCTGCATAAACGTTTTCTTTTGAGAAGTGTCTGTTAATATCCTTTGCCCACTTTTTGATGGGGTTGTAAATCTCTTTAAGTTCTTTGTAGATTCTGGATATTAGCCCTTTGTCAGATGGATAGATTGCACATGTATATTTACTGCAGCACTCTTCACGATAGCAAAGACTTGGAACCAACCCAAATGCCCATCAATGATAGACTGGATAAAGAAAATGTGGCACATATATACCATGGAATACTATGCAGCCATAAAAAATGATAAGTTCATGTCCTTTGCAGGGACATGGAAGATGCTGGAAACCATCATTTTCAGCAAACTAACACAAGAACAGAAAACCAAACACCACATATTCTCACTCATAAGTGGGAGCTGAACAATGAGAACATGTGGACACAGGGAGGGGAACATCACACACCAGGGCCTGTTGGTGGGTAGGGGGCTAGGGGAGGGATAGCATTAGGAGAAATACCTAACATAGATGACAGTTTGATGGGTGCAGCAAACCACCATGGCACCTATGTAACAAACCTGCATGTTCTGCACATGTACCTCAGAACTTAAAGTATATATAATAAAAAAGAAACAAGTGTCAATATGACTAAATAAATGCTTAAATATATTTAAAAGAGACAACCCCCTGAATGAGAGAAAATATTTACAAACCATGTATCTGATAAGAGGTTAGTATCCAAAATACGTAAGGAACTCAAACAACTCAATAGCAAGAAAATAAATAACTGGATCAAAAAGTGGGCAAAGAACATGAACAGACATTTCTCAAAAGAACATATACAAATGGCAAACAAGTACATGAAAAAAATGCTCAGCATCACTACTCTTCAGGGAAATGCAAATTAAAAGCACAATCAGTATCTTAGCTGATTTTGTGTTTCTATAAAGGAATACCTGAGGCTGGATAATTCGTAAAGAAAAGAAGTTTATTTAGCTCACAGTTCTGTAGGCCGTGCAAGAAGCATGGTGTCAGCATCCACTGGCTGCTGGTCAGGGACTTTTGTTGTGCCGAAATGTGACAGAGAAAGTCAAAGGGGAAGCCGGAATGTGCAAAAGGAGATCAAATCTGAGTGGTGTCCTAGCTTTATAACAATTCACTCTGGTGGGAACTAATCTATTTCCCCAAGAACCAATCCAGACTTGAGAGATAAAGAATTCATTCACTACTGCTAGAACAGCACTAAGTCATTAATGAGGGATCTGCCCCCATGACCCAAACATCTTTCACTAGACCCCCACCTCCCAGCACTGCCACACTGGGCATCAAATTTGAATATAAGCTTGATGGGGCTAGACAAACCATATTCACATCATAGCAATGATATATCAGCTCACACCTGTAAGACAGGCTTTTATAAAAAAGGTGAAAAATAAGTGCTGGCAATGATACAGAGAAAAGGGAACTCTTGTACATTGTTGGTGGGAATGTAAATTACTAGAGCCATTATCAAAAACGATACAGAAGTTCCTCAAAAAAATAAGAATAGAACTACCATATGATCCAGTAACCTCACTTGTGGGTATATACCCCAAAAGAAGGAGATCAGTATATTGAAGAGATATCTGCACTCCCATGTTTATTGCAGCACTGTTCACAATAGCCAGGATTTTGTAGCAAACTAAGTGTCCATCAACAGATGAATAGATAAAGAAAATGTGGTATATATACACAATGGAATACTATTTGGCCCTAATGAAGAAGGAAATCTTGCCATTTGTGACAATATAGATGAACCTGAAGGATATTGTGCTAAGTGAAATAAGCCAGGAACAGAAAGACCAATAGCACATTCTCTTTTATGTGAAATCTAGAAAAGTTGAACTCATAGAAGCAGAGAGTAGAATGATACTTAACAGAGATTGGGTGGGGTAGAGAGAAAGGAATGGAAAGTTGTTGATCCTGGAAACCATCATTCTTAGCAAACTATCACAAGAACAGAAAACCAAACACCGCATGTTCTCACTCATAGGTGGGAACTGAACAATGAGATCACTTGGACTCAGGAAGGGGAACATCACACACCGGGGCCTATCATGGGGAGGGGGGAGGGGGGAGGGATTGCATTGGGAGTTATACCTGATGTAAATGACGAGTTGATGGGTGCTGACGAGTTGATGGGTGCAGCACACCAACATGGCACAAGTATACATATGTAACAAACCTGCACGTTATGCACATGTACCCTACAACTTAAAGTATAATAATAATAAATAAATTTAAAAAAAACAGTATGATGTTTCAAATAGACAGGAGGAATAGGTTTTGAGATCTATCACATAGCAGGGCAACTGTAGTCAGTAATAATGTATTCTATATTTCAAAATGAGGGAGTAAATTTCAAATGTCTTACCATAAAAAGATGATAGGTAAGCAAAGTGATCGATACATTAATCATCTTGATTTAATCATTCCACATGTATACATATATCAAAACATCACATTTAAATACAAAAATTAGCCAGGCGTGGTGGTGGGCGCCTATAATCCCAGCTACTCAGGAGGCTGAAGCACGAGACTCGCTTGAACCCGGGAGGCAGAGGTTGCAGTGAGCCTAGATCGCGGCACTGCACTCCAGCCTGGGTGACAGAGCAAGACTCCATCTCAAAAATAAAAAAAAAATCACATTGTACCCCATAAATGTATACAACAATGATTTGTCAATTAAAAATAATATCAGTCCTGATATTTGGTAAAGTCCTTTTGCCTTATTCTTCAAAACTTCAAGAGGCTATTATTTGCTTTGCATTTCCATATAAATTTTAGAATTCATTTGTCAAGTTTTATCGCCCCATCAAAAAATAAGCCCGAAGAAAAGGAAGATGATAGTAAATATCTATTATGCTATTTTCTATTTCAAAAATTTATGGTCATATTCTAATTATCTTCTTTCTTTTGGGGCTTATTTTAATCTTATTCTTTCTGATTGAACTAGGTGCTTAGCTCATGACATTTTATTTTTTATCTTTTTAATATACGTATTTAAGACTTCATGGCTTTTCTTAAGTACCGTGTAAGCTGTATGCCATAATTTTTATAGTAATTTTGTTACTGTACAGTTAATGTGTATTTTGATTTTATTTCACCATGAGTTATTTACAAGTGTGTTTCTTAATTTTCAACCACTTATCAATGTTATCATTATCACGTAATTACTAATTTCTACCTTAATTGCATGTGGTAGGATAATATATCCTGTATTATTTTAATCATTGAAATTTGTTGTGATTTTCTTTATAGCCTTGTACATTTTTGTAAATATACCTAGTGAGGTTTTTTAAATGTGTATTTTCTTTTGCCATCGATGGGTATGGTATTCTCCATATTTCCATGAGGTCAGGTTTGTTATTCAATCTTGTTCAACTCTTCTATATCTGTCCTAACTTCTTTAATCTCTCTAATATGTTAATTTATGAAAGCGATATGGTATGAGGAGAGACATTTATTTTTTTTGTAGTTTTGTTAATTTTTGCTTTATATATTTTGAATCTTCATTATTAGGTGTATAGAAATTTATTATATCTCCCTGGTAAGTTGAACCTTTTTTCTCATTATTTCTAGTAAAACCTTTCACATAAAAGTCTTTATTTCTTGTTATTATAGATGATTTTTTGGTTAATAATTACATAACATATATACTGTCAACTTTTCTGTTTTCTTATGTTTTAGATATGACTCATAAACAATATGTAGTTAATTTAGTTTTAATAACTTTTAATCTTATCTGATAACTTTTTTATTTGCACTGGAGCCTTTAGTTCCTTTACATGTAAAACACTGCGGAGGCCGGGCATGGTGGCTCACGCCTGTAATCTCAGCACTTTGGGAGGCGGAGGTGGGCGGATCACGAGGTCAGGAGATGGAGATCATCCTGGCTAACATGGTGAAACCCCGTCTCTACTAAAAAATACAAAAAACTAGCCGGGCATGGTGGCGGCACCTGTAGTCCCAGCTACTCGGGAGGCTGAGGCAGGAGAATGACGTGAACCTGGGAGGTGGAGCTTGCAGTGAGCCAAGATTCCGCCACTGCGCCTCCAGCCTGGGCGGCAGAGCAAAACTCCGTCTCAAAAAAAAAGAAAAAAAAAATCGCTGATATATCTGGACTTGAAACTATCATCTTCTTTTAATGCTTTCTATTTAGCTTGCCCATTTTATGTTCATTTTCCTTTCTGTGTTTTTGTGTGTTTTTTTTTCATGTATTTGTTTCATATTTGGATTGATAGCTTTAAAATCATTTTTTCTCCTCTTCTAATATAGAAGACTTACAATCTATTTTTATTTAGATTTAGTGGGTGTTTTAGTAATACACACACTTTACTTTCTAAAGTTTTTGTATCTGTAAGTTGTATTTGATTCTTTAATAAAATCATCTAGTTTATTGTTTAAATGTCCTGTTCTCTGCAGATATTTTAAACTTCTTTTGGTAGAGGTCCTAAAGCTTTTATGTAATATACACCTGATAAATTCAATATCTGAAGTATGGGGATTTGCTTTCTGCTCTAGCTGTTTCTGTTGTTTCTCTCTCATTGTGCCTAGATTCCTTGTTTTAGTGATCTTTCTCTGTATACTGACCAATGTCTCTGAAAAATTATTTATGGGGGTTTCCCAAAGCCTAATACAAAAATGTCATTTTCTAGTGATCGATTTATGTTTGCTTCTGCAGGTCACCTGAGGCACAATTTGCAGGTACTTTAAATTAAATTCATGACTTGAGATTTATTGGATCAAACATTAATGTGGATTTGAGTTGCAAACTTAGGAGAGTAAGAGAGGCCTGCTTGTGGTTTAAATGCTTTTGCAGGGGGATCGTTCTGTCTGTTTTATTTGCCTTAATTTCTCTATGCCCTGTTCAAACTAAAGCAACTCTCTTGCAGTCTCCTGGGGTTTGAAGAAGATATATAGGCTTGCTTCTGATTCATCGATAATCTGAAATCGTAGCATGTGTTTGTGTGTATGTGTGTGCATACGTGTGGTCAGACTCCACACCACTTGAAAATTCTAGGCTTCCGTTTATTCACTGCTTGCTCTATGAGGCTGTCAAAACCACAACATGGTTTGGTAGCTCTGTATTTATTTTCTCTTTTCCTTGGATTGCTGTTTTTATTTTTTTATTTTTTAACTTCCTGAGGTTGTTTTTCTCTCTTATTTAATCATAAAGACATTGAGTAATGGCAATTTATTAATTTATCCATCTGTACAGTTTTGGGTTTATTCTCCCCAAAATAAAGTTTTGCTTTATAGTTTTGCTGCCTTAATTATTCTTGAGATGGTGTTATTTAGAGAACAAATTTCAATTTCTGTTTATTCAGTTGTGTTAATTATGATGTTTGAATCTGTCTTCATGTTTGTCAGCTTAATCATTGCAAACTGAGTGCTGTGTTAATTTACATCAACAACCCAATTTCTTTCATTTATCTTTTATTTATAAGTTTTTATTTTATTTAGTTGGCAGTATTATTATTGAAAGCAGAAGGTTTTATGAGTTATTGCTAATAGTGGAGATGGGTAAAGACTAGCAACTATACTTATATATACCTCACAGAAGAGTACAGTACAAAATATATCATGGAATGACCACATACATTTTTGCTAGTTCAGCACCTAGATTTCTAAATTACGGTGTTTATGTGACATTAGTTTGTATTTTCCTAACAGTCTTCGGGTATTTTTAGAAGATGAAACATGTGTTGTATAGTACAAGAATGTTTATCTGAATCCATTCTCAATAGCAATGTACATAATCAAATTCCCTTTTAGACATTGGATTTTTGCCTTTTTTCCATTGTTATTGACAATCAAACTTCCTTCCACCCACTGTTTTCTGTTATTCCTGTCTCTTTTAATGAGAATTTTAGAGGTGATGTATTTTCAGTTGTGTTAACTCTGAGGCAAGAACCCCAAATTAGAGGTATCCATATAGAAACCCACAAAAATATTGAATAGAAATAGACAGAACTGCAGTGTAATTAGATTGGTAACATTAAATTCAATAAGGAAGAAGGTAGAATGTAGATGATTAAAAAATAGACAGAAGGCAATTAAGCTGTAGTAAACAATTATAAATTACTAGTTCAAGAAACTTGATTGATAAAGGAAAGAAGATAACAGCTAGAAAGAAACATATTGGTAGAATTTCTCTTACAGTGGAAGAAACTTTGTTATGTTTATAGTCTAAGAGAAAGGAGTCATTAGAGAACAAGAGATTTAAGATACAGTCAAGAAAGAGAGTTGATGGAAAGGAAAAAAGTTGATGAGGTCAGAAGCTTAGGTTGAGAGATTATCCTAAGATAGGGAAGGTTCACCTCATTTTCTGAAACAAAAAGAAAAAGTAAGGATAAATATAAAAGTGAGTTAATTTTGTAGGTTGAGACAAGCTGATGCCTTAAACTGGGTTTCACACATGCAGGCTCTGAGATTAGGATTCATATGAAGGTACCTTCTTGGGAAGTGTTTCCAGAAAAAAAATAAATAAAACAGTTTTGGGAAGTGGGGCAAGGAAGTGAGGGTGGCCAAGCAAGGGTAATGTATCAAGCAAAGTACCATGGAAACTATGTGGGTCACACCTCAGTGTTGTCCCTATCAGAGAGCTGTATTATTTGTACTTCTGTATCTCTCAGTCTTAGTTTAGGGCTGCCCTAGTTTGGAAACTCAAATTCTCAGGCAATTCTGATTGTCAATGTGCACAGGCAAAAGTTAGTTTCAGCAACCTGAGGACAGCTCTAATCCTCAGACAAAGAAATGCAGATGCTGCCTTTTGGGACGGAAGGCTCAATGGAGTCAGGGTGTATGAAACTGGTGAAGAGATCCAAGGGGATATGAATGTGGCACTAATAATTAGCTAGTGTCTAATATGGGTGGTCTGTCTCTTCTGATCATCTTGACTTTTTACTGAAAGAATATACTAGTTTCCTTAAATAGGCAACTTGAGAAGAATGACAAAGGTTTAAAAGATTTGAGAGGAATAGGGAAGAGGACTGGTTTACAACAAATTGAAGGATTATTGAAGAATGCTGGTATTGGAAATAATGGATTTATTGTGGGATTTTCTTCAGCTGCTTTCATCAGTCTACGAGAAAACAGATTCTTTGTGGATTGATCCCAAGTAGGGTTTCTAGGCAAATACAGTGGAAGGTCATATAAACAAGGTGCTGAAAGAGTAGTCCAAGTAAATTACTTTGGATCCAGCCTTGAAATGAAAGGAGGTAACACTAGGCAAGCCCAAGAGCCTGGGTGGCAATGAAAGGATCAAAAGACTAGAACACTAATTTCAAAGAGCAAGTGGAGTAGGAGTAAAAGTTTATAAACTAGAAGAATAACAGAATAAGGTCAAACATCAAATACCATAGTTTAATATTTCTGATATAGGAGCAATTATGCATAAGATACAGGGTGTGATTGAATGGAAGAGAAAATCATAGAGATTGTGCAGATCAAATAACTATGATAGATATATTATATACACAAACAGTGAAATACTGAAAATGATGGAGGGACATGAAAAGCATAAACTTTGGTTATTGTAGCCTTGTAGTATAGTTTGAAGTGGAGTAGTGTGATGCCTCCAACTTTGTTCTTTTTGCTTAGGATTAACTATTTGGGCTCTTTTTTGGTTCCATATTAATTTTAAAACAGTTTTTTTCTAATTATGTGAAGAATATCAGTGGTAGTTTAATGGGAATATAAATTACTTGGGGCAGTATGGCCATTTTTATGGTATTGATTCTTCCTATCCATGAACATGGTACTGGCACAAGAACAGACACATAGACCAATGGAACAGAAAAGAGAACTCAGGAAAAAGACCACACACCTACAATAATCTGATCTTTGACAAACTTGACAAAAACAAGAAATGGGGAAAGGATTTCCTATTTAATAAATAGTGCTGGGAGAACTGGCTAGCCATATGCAGAAAATTGAAACTGGACCCCTTCCTTACACCTTATACAAAAATTAACTCAGGATGGATTAAAGACTTAAATGTAAAACCAAAAACTATAAAATGAAGAAAATTCTAGAAGAAAATCTAGGTAATACCATTCAGGATATAGGCACAGGCAGACATTTCATGACAAAAACATCAAAAGCAATTGCAATAAAAGCAAAAATTGGGCCGAGCGTGGTGGTTCACGCCTGTAATCCCAACACTTTGGGAGACCAAGATGGGCGGATCATGAGGTCAAGAGATTGAGACCATCCTGGCTAACACAGTGAAACCTATCTCTACTAAAAATACAAAAAATTAGCCAGGCGTGGTGGCACGTGCCTGTAGTCCCAGCTACTCAGGAGGCTGAGGCAGGAGAACGCGTGAACCTGGGAGGCAGAGCTTGCAGTGAGTGGAGATCACACCACTGCACTCCAGCCTGGGTGACAGAGCAAGACTCCATCTCAAAAAAAAAAAAAAAAAAAAAAAAAGACAAATGATATCTAATTAAACTAAAGAGCTTCTCCACAACAAAAGAAACTATCATCAGAGTGAACAGACAACCTACAGAATGGGAGAAAATGTTTGCAATCTATCCATCTGACAAAGGTTTACTATATAGAGTCTACAAGGAATCTAAATAAATTTACAAGCAAAAAACCCCATTAAAAAGTGGGCAAAGGACATGAACAGACACTTCTCACAATACATTCATGTGGCCAACAAACATGAAAAAATGCTCAACATAACTGATCACTAGAGAAATGCAAATGTCCATCAATGATAGACTGGATTAAGAAAATGTGGCACATATATACCACGGAATATTATGCAGCCATAAAAAAGGATGAGTTCATGTCCTTTGTAGTGACATGGATGAAGCTGGAAACCAACATTCTGAGCAAACTATCCCAAGGACAGAAAACTAAATACCGCATGTTCTCACTCATAGGTGAGAGTCGAACAATGAGAACACTTGGACACACGGCAGGGAACATCACATACTGGAGTCTGTTGTGGGGTGGGGGATGGGGGAGGGATAGCATTAGGAGAAATACCTAATGTAAATGACGAGTTGATGGGTGCAGCAGACCAACACGACACATGTTTACATATGTAACAAATCTGCATGTTTTGCACATGTACCCTAGAACTTAAAGCATACTACTAATAAGAAAAGAGAAATGCAAATAAAAACTACTTTGAGATACCATCTTATGCCAGTCAGAATGGCGATTACTAAAAAGTCCAGAAACAATAGATGCTGGCGAAGTTGCAGAGGAAAAGGAATACTTTTACACTGCTGATGGGAATGTAATTAGTTCAACCATTGTGGAAGACAGTGTGGCAATTCCTCAAAGATCTAGAAGCAGAAATACCATTTGACCCAGCAATCCCACTTCTGGGTATATACCTAAAGGAATATAAATCACTTTATTATAAAGATACATGCACGTGTATGTTCATTGCACACATTGGGAGGAACAGCATACACTGAGGCCTGTCCACAGTGGGTAGGGGGAAGAAGAGCATCAAGAAGAATACCTAATGAATTCTGGGCTTAATACTTAGGTGATGGGCTGATCTGTGCAGCAAACTATCATGGCACATGTTTACCTATGTAACACACCTGCACATCCTGCACATGTACCCTGGAATTAAAAAGTTGAAGAAAAAAATAGTATACAGAAAAGCCACAAAAAGATAAAAGTATGAACTGAGCATAGTTTCCAAATCAATGTGGGGAGGCTACAAGGAGGCAGATATAAGATTGAAAGGCAGAGAGTGATACAGATAGGAGGCATGAACCTCAAGTAAGAAGGACTGTGGTGCACTTGCATAGACAAGGCATGATTTCAATGTGGCATTGAAAAAATGAGATACTTCTCATCTTGTCTCTCAGTTGCATAATATATGGGAGTATGCACATGCCACACTTCAGAGGAAAGTTAATGAAGTAGTGTCTTCAATATAAAGCCCAATTTATTTAAGGCAAAGAGAACAGAAGAGTTTTCCTTTCGGCAACAAAAGCCAAAATTGACAAATGGGATCTAATTAAACTAAAGAGCTTCTGCACAGCAAAAGAAACTACCATCAGAGTGAGCAGGCAACCTACAGAATGGGAGAAAAGTTTTGCAATCTACTCATCTGACAAAGGGCTAATATCCAGAACCTATAAAGAACTCAAATCAAATTTACAAGAAAAAAACAAACAACCCCATCAAAAAGTGGGCCAAGGATATGAACAGACGCTTCTCAAAAGAAGACATTCATACAGCCAACAGACACATAACAAAATGCTCATCATCACTCGCCATCAAAGAAATGCAAATCAAAACCACAATGAGATACCATCTCACACCAGTTAGAATGGCGATCATGAAAAAGTCAGGAAACAACAAGTGCTGGAGAGGATGTGGAGAATAGGAACACTTTTACACTGTTGGTGGGACTGTAAACTAGTTCAACCATTGTGGAAAACAGTCTGGCAATTCCTCAAGGATCTAGAACTAGAAATACCATTTGACCCAGCCATCCCATTACTGGGGATATACCCAAAGGATTATAAATCATGCTACTATAAAAACACATGCACACGTATGTTTATTGCGGCACTATTCACAATAGCAAAGACTTGGAATCAACCCAAATGTCCATCAGTGACAGACTGGATTAAGAAAATGTGGCACATATACACCATGGAATACTATGCAGCCATAAAAAAGGATGAGTTCATATCCTTTGTAGGGACATGGATGCAGCTGGAAACCATCATTCTCAGCAAACTATCGCAAGAACAGAAAACAAAATACCGCATGTTCTCACTCATAGGTGGGAATTGAACAATGAGATCACTTGGACACAGGAAGGGGAACATCACACACCGGGTCCTATTGTGGGGAGGGAGGAGAGGGGAGGGATAGCATTAGGAGATATACGTAATGTAAATGACGAGTTAATAGGTGCAGCACACCAACATGGCACATGTATACATATGTAACAAACCTGAACGTTGTGCACATGTACCCTAGAACTTAAAGTATAATAATAAAAAAAAAAGTTGAGAGCATAGGAGAACTTGTTTTCCATAAAATGAAGGATTGAAAGGGCATGGGGGAAAGGTTTTAGAAAAGAAGGATAGTCTTGACATTATATCTCTGAGAAGAAAAGGATGCCCAGAGTTGTGTGATCATTAACTCATGAAAAAATTCACTCTTTTTTTTTTCCTACAAATATTTTATTGAGTAACAGTCATGTGCTAGACTCTACTCTATGGCCCAGAGTTAGAGTTAATTTCCTGAACTAATGAAGCTTATATCCAGTGGGAGAAATGGAAATAAATAAGTACATAATGTAATTTTGGGTAGTCATATATCCCATAAGAAAATGGAATTGGATAAGGAGGCAGAGAGATATATGGGAAAAGCATTTATGATGAGGAAAGAGCAAGTACGAAGTCCCTTAAGGCTGGGTGTTTTCAAGGAATATTAGGAAAACAAGTGTGAATTGGTATGAGTAGGGGAGACCGAAAGTAGAAAGAGGTGGGGTTTCAGAGGTAGCCAGTGGTCAAATAAAGTAGATTCTTATAGGTCACGGCAAGTACTTAGGATTCTGAAAATATCCACTGGGAAAGTTTGAGAAGAGAGTGAATCTGACTTATATATATATTTTTCTAAAAAACCCTCATTCTGACTACTGTCCAGAGAATGGACTATGAGGGGGCAAGAGTTACAGCAGAGAGAGAGAAGTTAGCCATTCATTGCAGTCATGGGGGTGGTTTTGAACATCTAGGGGGCAATGAAAGTAGTGAGAAGTGATCAGAGTCTGGATCTGTTCCAAAATCAACAAGATAAGCTGATAGTTTGAATATAGGGCATGGAAGAGAGAAATCAAAGTATGGATGTGGATTGGATAGGGATGGCTTTGATATGTAAGAGAAGAGTCCTTGGTCCCATGTTCTTCTTTTTCTTCATTGATTCACTTTTTGGCTGTTTTGTTCACTGCTGTATTCCTAGAACTTAGAATGGTGCCTGGTACATAGATGATACTCCATAAATTTTGAATGAATTAATACTAAGGGTGGATTCAGTGGAGTGATAGATGAAATTACTTGATTAATATAGATAGTATAAGGGAATGATTGCTGAGGAAGTTGAGATAAAGATAATTATTGAAATGGGTTACCATAAAAGGCAGGCAGAAAAATTGAGAAAGGGTTGGAGGAATATCAGGTCAAGGGATAATTTTTTTTCAAAATGATCGATGATATTGCATTACTTTTATGCTGCAAGGAATGAGCCAGTACAGAATGACAAACTGACAAGTGTGGGAGAGATGAGACAATAACTAAATAATATATTTGACCAGGAGACAGGAAATGGGACCCAGGGCACATGTAGGGGTGCTCACATTAGATAGGAGCAGACACTGCTGGTAACAGGGAAAAGGTTAAAGTATATGGCTGACATTCTGGTAGGTTGGTATAGTTGATATTAGGAAGAAGAGAGTGTCGTCTTTTGATTGCTTGGTAAGATAAGAAGCAAAGCTATTTGAAGAGATTCTGGGAAAAGAGTTATTTCTTCTCCTAGAGAGAAAAGAAAGTAAAATATTAGTTATCTCTGAGAGTGGGAGAGTGAGTTGGTTTGGCAAGTGCAAAAGGATCGTGGGACATTGAAGTATGTTGAAGAAAAATTAAAGAGAGGCCAGTCAGGCATTATGCAGATTTTTCCGGATATATTAAGGTGCTTATTCATAGATGGAGAGTTGGATTTGACCAAGGTTTATGTTTTTCCAGGCAGGTACAATAGAGTATGAGAGAAACAAGTGTATTCAGGGTGTATACCAGAGAATGATTATACTGATTTTAATTATGGACTATGTATGTTATCCAAGCAGGGTAAGAAAGTAAATGAGAACATGAAGATGATGATGAGCAATTCAAAGATTGTAAGATCAATAGATTAGAAATCCATGGAGTGGGGTGGAGTGGGTGGATGTGGGTAGAAGAATTGACAGTATGAAGGCACTAGATGAAAAATGTTGGAAATATGTGGTCAGAGAGTGATTAGAGATCATGAATTTGTAATGACAAGTCTTAGGATATGGCCATGGAAGGGACAACTAGTTTAGGGTGGAACTGAGGCTCATTGGAGGAAAAGAGGTCAAATAATGGACCTGTAGTTTACAGTGACCAAAGTTTACTATATGTCAAGCTTAAGGCTAATGCTATATATGAATTAGATTATTTAATTCTTATAGCAAGAATGGATTAATTAATCCATTATTTGGATTAGAATTTTGAGTCAAATAACCTGCCCGATTTCAAATTTCTATGTGGTATATCCAGAATTGAAATTAAGATGTTTTCGTCTCCAAAACCTTTATGAATGACAGTACTTTGAGGCTAGGTGGAATTAGATGAGCTTAAATGAAACTCTGCTGACAAGTTGTGACAAACAAATGGCAGAGTTGGCTTTGTAGTCTCTGGGTAGCAACACGTGGAATGACTTTGTTCAGGTAAAGTTCTGGCAGACATCCTCATGTTATCCAAACAGGGACATCTGTAAGCATAATGTCAGTATCTGGTGGTTTCTAGGTACTGAAATAAAGAAGTTTTAGGAAATTCCAATAGAATTATTTGTTATATTGGTACCTTGTACATAGCGGGTGCTCAAATGTGATAAAATGAATTTGTCTTTGGACCAGACTTATCAGAAGACTTATACCATTAGCAGGTGTTTAACTAGGCATTTTACATATGTTATCTTATATAATATTTAAAACCTTTACAAGATGGATGTTATCCCCATTTTTTATGGAAGAAGTAGCTCATTAAAGCCTAACACAACTAGTATTTGGTAGTGGCCAGTAACCTCTCAGTCTTGCAGGTTCCAAAGCCCATCCTACACCTTATCCTTCTTAACCAATTTTCCTCATTTAGGAATGTGACCTAGTTACAATACCATTCATTTATTCACTATTACGTACTGATTATTTGTCAGATATTCTTCTATGCATTGGGTATACATCTTTGAATTAAAAAAAAAAACAAAATCCTCATCCCCATTGAACTTTTCTATGTGAGAAACAAGCAATTTTTCTTCCTTTTACACACAAAGGAAGAAAAATAGGACAGACAATTGCATAGGATCTATGAGGAATGTGTGGAAGGCTTGAAATTTTAGATAGGGTGGCCAGGGAAGCCCTCAATGAAAAGATGATATTTTAATAATGCTATGAAGGAAGTGAGGGAACAAATTATGTGAAAATTGGATGGAAGAACATCCCAGGTAGAGGCGATAGCAGGTGCAAAGGCCCTGGTGCAGGAGCATACCTGACATATTTCATGAGCAGCGAAGGAGGCCACAGTGGCTGAAGTGGAGTGTGTGAGACAGGAGGGTAGTAGGGGATGAGACTAGCCAGCTATTTGGAGATCAGATCATGTAGGACCTTGTAGATCATATATTTATTTATTTATTAATTGACAGATAAAATTGCATGGATTTACCATGTACAACATGATGTTTCAAGGTATATACACACTGTGGAATGACAAAATCCAGCTAATTAGCATATGCATTCTCTCTTGTAGTTATAATTTTTATGGTGACACATACAAATGATCAATAGGTATATGATAAAATTCTCAATATCACTAATCTTAAAGGGAATGTAAATCACCTCACACCTGTTAGATTGGGCATTATCAAAAAGACCAATCATGTTAGAGAGGATGTGGAGAAAAGGGACCTTCACACACTGTTGGTGGGAATGCAAATTAGCACAGCCATTATGGAAAACAATATGGAGTTCTCTCAAAAAAAAAAAATTAAAAATAGGGCCAGGCGCAGTGGCTCATGCCTGTAATCCCAGCACTTTGGGAGGTCAAGATGGGCAGATCATGAAGTCAGGAGATCGAGACCATCCTGGCTAACATGGTGAGACCCCGTCTCTACTAAAAATTCAAAAAATTAGCTGGACGTGGTGGCGGGCACCTGTAGTCCCAGCTACTTGGAAGGCTGAGGCAGGAGAATGGCGTGAACCCGGGAGGTGGAGCTTGCAGTGAGCCGAGATCACACCACTGCACTCCAGCCTGGGCGACAGAGCGAGACTCTGTCTTAAAATAAATAAATAAAAATAGAGTTATATGATTCAGCAATCTCACTACTGGTTATATATCCAAAGGATATTAAATTAGTATGTTGAAGAGATATATGCACTTCCATGTTAATGCAGCATTATTCACAATAACCAAGATATGAAATCAACCTAAATGTCTGTTAATGCATTAATGGATAAAGAAAATGTGGTATGTATACACAATGGAGTATTATTCAGCCTTCAAAAAGAGTGAAATATTGTCATTTGTGACAACATGGATGAACCTAGAGTACATTATGTTAAGTGAAATAAGGCATACAGAGAAAGACAGATACCTCATGATGCCACTTATATGTGGAGTAATCTAAAAAAGTGATTTCATAGAAACAGAGAGTAGAATGGTTGTTACCAGGGGCTGGAAGGTGTGGGCTGGTGTGGGTAGATGTTGACTCAAGGATACAAAATTTCAGTTATATAGGAGGAATAAGTTCAAGAGATTTCTTGTACAGCATAGTGACTAGAGTTAATAATATAATGTATTCTCAAAAAATGCTGAGAGAGTGAGGCTTTTGAAATGGGAAGAAATGGGAGGATTTTGAGCAGAGGGAAGAAATTATCTGCCTTAAACACTTTAAAAGTTCCCTCTGCCCACTGTGTAGGGTACAGACTCTAGGGGAGCAAGGACAGAGGCAGCAAAACCAGTTAAGAAGCTTTTACAATGATCTTGACAAGAGATGACAAGCTAGAGTGGTAGCAACAGAGGTAATGATCAGTGGCTTTATTTTGGATATATTTCCTTTTGAATGGAATGCCAATGAGACTTGTTAATAGATCAGATGTGTGGTATGAACATTAAGGAGGAGTCAAGAATGACATTAGAGTTTCAATCAGAGCAATTGGATGTGCGGAGTCACTATTACTTGAGATGGGAAATACTGCACAGGACCAGGTCTATATATGTGTGTGGGGGTGGATATCTGAACTTCAGATTTGAAAATGTTATGTTTAAGATGCCTCTCAGACATTTAGGTACAGAGCTTTGTGAGAGATATCTTGAACCTAACCTGGGTTTAAGTTTTACTTATGAGTTACAATATGAGTTTAAGATATGTGTTATCTCCTGGAACCCATATCTAGATACAAAAATAGATTTGAGGTAATATCTAGAATGAAGATATTAATTTGCAAGTCATCAACTTATAAATGATATTTTCGTCTATTTGTTTGTTCCTTGTACCTTCCTTTAGCTCTTGAGTAGGGTGAATTTGTCGGTAATCATTTGCTAATTTGACCATGCAAGTACACGTTATAATGGCCTGAGCACGTGTCATGATTATGTGTTCATGTATCACGGATAATCTCATCTAACACCATGATTATCTGAATTTGCACAAGAGTTGTCTCCTCCTGTTTCACAGCCAATCTGCTCCTACCAAAGGCATCTGCATTTGTGCCATGGTTGGCTGTAAACTCACAGGACTTTTTTTTTTTATGTGCTGTACTTATATAAGCATACACTATGGTTGTCTACTTTTGCAACATAGCCTGGCTTCTTGATTAAAACCAGCATTAGGTTTTACTTTCTGCTCGTATGTCATGGTTGTCTGAATATTTGTATGATGTTCCTTCACTGTAATTTTCATTTTATTCACCGTGGATATGTGCATTATATTTGTGTGTTCGTACATTACAAATAGCTATTTATTCACTATTGTCATCATTACCCCAAGGATATCAATTCTTCACTATGTTCACTTGCAACTATATCTTACCTTTCTGCTACAGTGGAAATTTTTTGACCATGTCGGCCTACTCATGGACCATGACCTTTTCTGTTCCTGCACCATGGTAGTCTACTTCCATAGCACTGTAGTCTGCTCCTAAACTATGTCACTAAATTCCTGTAGTATGGTTTCTATGATACATATATTCTGTGTGCATTTATCATGGTTAAGAATTGATGTACCAAATGCTTCTTCACATGTGTCATGTTTGTCTATGCATATACTGTATTTGCCTCCAGCTACATGGATGTGTGATCATTTTTGAAGGCTCTTTGTTTCACTGTCACAGACATGTTATTTAGTTATGATTTCATGTAATGCTGTTGTCTTTTTTATGTATCATAGTATATATCTTAGTTTTCTCTTTCCAAATCATGGGAATTTAATTGCCATCTATTCTTAGTGTGATAGTTAGCTGCTTACCTACCATGATAATTTGAACATAACCCATAGTGATATAGTAGAATAGCATAGCTGAACACACACTGTGGATCTCTTTGTTTACACAGCATGGCCATCTTCTCCTACACCCAGGATTGTTATTCATGGACTCATGTTTTCTAAGCATGCATCATGGCTATGTCTTATGTTCCATGGATTATTTCTACAATTTGAACTTCATATCCTAGCCCAAGTGTCTCTGTTCCTGTAGAGTAGTTGTCAATTCATGTATCATGATTATCTGAGCATTAATTCTTGTCATATGATTATACATTAAGGTCTGCTAAAGCACTGTGGATGTTTGAGCATATATCATGGTTACTGCCCTTACCATGGAAGTTACTTGTGCTCGGAGTTGTCTGATCATGCACCATCTTTTCTTACTCATATACTATGGTTTTTGGAGCAGTACCATTCCTGTATACTCCTATAAAATGTCCATCAACTCTTTTATTGTTCATGAACCATGGATGTCACAGCTCATATATTAGGTTGACCATAAGAAATTGCTTTCTTTGGTAAAACCAAAATTTTGAAATATTGGCAATTTCATATGGTGCAATCTAATACTATGATTATCTCTATCTCTAATGTTGACACTTCATCATGTCATAAGTCTATCTTCTCCATTGTTGTAGTTTTTCGTATGCCTATACCAGATTCATGAAAACAGCTTAATATAGATCCAGTGGCTGCTTTTTTGAGGCATGTGGGATGAATTTAAAAGGACTTTTGTTCTTAATCTCTCACCAACCAGAATAGCTCCTTAATGTGCATCTGTTTTACATATTGGTCTCTTGTATAAACTTTCTTGAAAAAAAAAAAAACCAGTTATATATCTCTCCATTTTCTCTGAAAATTAATCCACTGATATGACTGAAAAAGGGTATGTTGTTGGGTCAGAGTTAGGTCTCCTTCAAGTTCTCAGTATCTCATATTCAAAGAAGCCACACAAATTAGAGGTAGCAAGTAACCATCACTTTATTCGCTGCTTTCTTAACCCCGTGCCTTGGGTAGATCTCCACTGATCCAGAGTTCATAAAACAGCCTTCCTTATAGGGAATTCCAAATTACTAATTCTATCACCAGTATAATTTGCTGACCTCTTAGATATTTCAGTGTCAGGAAGTAGGCTTGGATCTCTCTTTATGTTGTGGCCCCCATCGAAAGGAACAAGTTTGCTTTCAAATATCTCTTTATGGGGAAATACTGCATTTTTATTCAAGAGCCATGATGTCTCATTATTCAGTATTTTCTCAACCTAATTTAGAGGAAACAGTCTATCCACTTCGGGCCATTTAATCTTTTGGAAAATTGTTTAACTCTATGAAGATGGGAATCAATCCCAAAAATGCTATAAATGACTCCAGGTCTTAATATACTAGGATACTAGGATTCTCTACAATATTACACAGTTAACCAAGGCAAAGGACTTTGTAACACTAAAGATCAAACAGAGGATTGGAGGGAAATAAAATGAAGACGTGAGAGAATATTTTTAAGATCTTGGATTGTAAGAGGTAACCCAAGCTGAGGGAAGTTCTGTGATTCACCTGATCACATGGGGTGAAGCCAAGGAAAGAGATGTTGCAGTAACCTCAGACTCCTGATTACTGACTTAGGGCTCTTTGCACTACTCCATGCATCCTTTCTTGGATGGGCTCTGGTATATTTAGCAGAAAGTTATATTGGGAGTGATTTTGGTGGCATTGACAAGCTGGGAAAAGGGGACTATTGAATTAAGCACTGAGTAACTAGACACTAGAGAAGTTAAATGACTCTAATGGAGTTTAATAACATCTCTTTCTCTCTTTTTTTACCTGTTTCTCCTCTCGCCCTTTGTTTTCTACTCCCTACCTCTTATCCCTTATCTAAACTGTGACTCTCACAGGTCTCTCCAAGTTTGTGCCAAAGAAGATGATAATCACACAAATGAGTCACTATTACATGACCAGCCTTGGGATTCTTTTCCTGATTAATATTCTCCCTGGAACCACTGGTCAAGGGGAATCAAGACGACAAGAACCTGGGGACTTTGTGAAGCAGGACATTGGCGGGTAAGAACCCCTAACTCTTAGGATGAAAGAAGACAATGATAAATGTTTGCCTCAGACCAAAACTTCTGGATTTTCCCCTGGTTGAACCCAAGTACTCTGGTCTCTGATACTTATACATTACATTATATTAAGAAAAAAGGTCATAGGCTCAGACTCTCAAAGTAGAAAGAGATCTCAAAGTTTTTTCTTCTTTATTTATTTATTTATTTATTATTATTATTATACTTTAAGTTCTAGGGTACATGTGCATAACGTGCAGGTTTGTTACATATGTATACTTGTGCCATGTTGCTGTGCTGCACCCATCAACTCGTCAGCACCCATCAACTCGTCATTTACATCAGGTATAACTCCCAATGCAATCCCTCCCCCCTCCCCCCTCCCCATGATAGGCCCCGGTGTGTGATGTTCCCCTTCCCGAGTCCAGGTGATCTCATTGTTCAGTTCCCACCTATGAGTGAGAACATGCGGTGTTTGGTTTTTTGTTCTTGTGATAGTTTGCTGAGAATGATGGTTTCCAGCTGCACCATGTCCCTACAAAGAACACAAACTCATCCTTTTTTATGGCTGCATAGTATTCCATGGTGTATATGTGCCACATTTTCTTAATCCAGTCTGTCACTGATGGACATTTGGGTTGATTCCAAGTCTTTGCTATTGTGAATAGTGCCGCAATAAACATACGTGTGCATGTGTCTTTATAGCAGCATGATTTATAATCCTTTGGGTATATACCCAGTAATGGAATGGCTGGGTCATATGGTACATCTAGTTCTAGATCCTTGAGGAATCGCCATACTGTTTTCCATAATGGTTGAACTAGTTTACAATCCCACCAACAGTGTAAAAGTGTTCCTATTTCTCCACATCCTCTCCAGCACCTGTTGTTTCCTGACTTTTTAATGATTGCCATTCTAACTGGTGTGAGATGGTATCTCATTGTGGTTTTGATTTGCATTTCTCTGATGGCCAGTGATGATGAGCATTTTTTCGTGTGTCTCTTGGCTGTATGAATGTCTTCTTTTGAGAAATGTCTGTTCATATCCTTTGCCCACTTTTTGATGGGGTTAAAACCCTAGAGGAAAACCTAGGTAGTACCATTCAGGACATAGGCATGGGCAAAGACTTCATGTCTAAAACACCAAAAGCAGTGGCAACAAAAGCCAAAATTGACAAATGGGATCTCATTAAACTAAACAGCTTCTGCACAGCAAAAGAAACTACCATCAGAGTGAACAGGCAACCTACAGAATGGGAGAAAATTTTTGCAATCTACTCATCTGACAAAGGGCTAATATCCAGAACCTACAAAGAACTCAAACAAATTTACAAGAAAAAAACAAAGTTTTTTCTTCTTAGACAATACCCTGGCCCAGGCTTGAATCACCTCTGTAATATCTTTAAAATAGTTCTTTTACTCTCAATTTTATCTCTCCTCTCTTAGATCTTCAACCTTTTCCTTTTTATTGGCTGTGGCTCATTAGCATTTAAACATGATAATGTTTAAGAATAACTCAACTTAAATTTAAAAATCTTTTCTCCAGATACTGCCTTAATTATTTACTCCCATTCATAGCCATATTTCTTGAAGGAGTGGTATCCTTCATTGCATCTATTTACCTCTCACACATTCATTCACTTGCTGCCATCTGGCTTCCAACCCAATGACTCTAAGGCAACTTCTGCAGCCAAGATGGCCAATGTTGGTTCCGTTGCTGAAATGAACACTTGTCTGTTCTTACGTTCCAATATTGTTGACTTCTCCATCCTTAACTTCATTTTATTGTGAAATAAAAATACACATAGAAACATGCATAAAATATAAACATATAGTTTAATAATAATTCTCTTTGGCTTCAGAGACACTACAATTCTCTGGAATTTTGATTGGGTTCTCTAGAAACAGGGTATGAAACAAGGATTCTTGAGCAAATGATTTATTGAGAGGTCAGTTTCAACAGAAACCTGTAAGGAAGTAAGGGATGGAAGATAGGGAAAGAGAAGAAGTGAAACAAAGGTGCAGCCTCAATTTGACCTCATGAGGAGAAATGGGGCATAAATGGCACTAAAATATTTGTCCTACCTTGAGGCAAGGGACCCAGGCTTGTGTACTCTCACCTCAATTAGTCTTTACCTGTGGATCCCCTGGAGAAAGGCATAGTCTTCCAGACATTTTAGGTGAGGCGACTCCCTTCCACAGATAGTAATTTTCCAAAGTAGCTGCAGGATAATTTCACTGGCCCAGTAAAAGGGATCCGAGAATAGTATTATACCAATAGTAAATACTACATCTGATTTTCTTTATACTTTTACGACTATGCTTTCTGCAATATTTTCCACAATACTACACAGGAACATCAAAGACCTTTGTGATATAAAGATCTTTTTTAGTCTTCTTTTGTTCACCCCTCAGGTGTTTGTGTTTTTCCTTGTTTTGTTCTAGGCGCACTTCTTATCCTACAGATCCCCTGAGTGATTTTATCCATTTCTATGATGTAATTACCTTATATATGTAAATGCCAATGACTCCCATCTCAATCTTCATTCCAGACTTCTCTTGAATGTCAGACTTCTATATCCAACTGTCTACTGAACATGCCCACTTGGCTATTCCACACACTTCTTAAGCTAAGCATGCTCATTGTATTTAATTATCTTCATCTCCCTCCCCCACCCTAAAGAACAAACATAACAAAACAAACAACAAACAGACAAAAATATTCCTCTTCCTTTTTTTTTCCTGTTTTAGTCAGTGGTACCACTATGTACCCAGTTGTTCAAGCCAGAAACTTGGAATCATTTTTGCCGGTTTTCTACCTTTTACTCTCCAGATCGACTCAATCACCAAGATTTGTCATTTCTACCTCCCATATCTCTTGGATTCATCTACTTTTTTCCAACTTTTCTGCTAGCACCCTAGTTTAGTCTGATGTTGTCTCCCACTTGGACCACTGCACGAACCTTGTCTTACTTCCTAAAATCTTGTTTCCATCCAAACTAACCTCCACCCTGTAACTATTTTTTCCTATAATGCATGTTTGGCCATACCTACCCTATTTAGAGCCCTTTCATGGTTTTCTGTTGTCCCTATAATAAGGTACAAACTCCTTAACATGATTTTATAAAACCCATTAGGACCCAGCTTCTACCCACCTTGCTAGCCTTATTTCTTAGTCTTTCTGCCACCAAACTCTGTTATTCAGCAATGTTGAACTCCTTTTAGACTTTAAAATCCCTTCTCATCCAAGGAATAGCATTACTAGAAATGACTTCTTAGTCCTGCAATATTTCAATATTACACAAGGTATTTTATTCCTTGGTAGTGACTTTCTTCTTTTTGGTTTTACATTTGGCTATTGTCCTATATTCTTGGAAGCATGCATCTTGAAGTAGGAAGTATTCCTAATTATTTTTGCAGGGTTGATTATCTTAATGTACTCTGAGTCTTTTCATCTTATATCAGCATTTTTACAGTAATCTCTGTGGCTGAGGCTGCAGAACTGGGCTTGTATGTCCTTAGAATCTTGGTATATAAGACTCTTTTTGTTCTTTCTTCCAAAATGGAAAATAAAACCAGTTCTGTTTTGTTAACTCCTCATGTATTTCACTTCACTGGGCCATGATAGATTCTAAATAAGATGAAGGTTCTAAATAAATGAACCTTACCACTTCAAGTGTTAAAGCCTTTTACATTTTAACTCTGATAATACAGTGTTCTAAAAATATATTGCATATTTTCTTATAATCCTAAACAAGGATTTTTTAAACAGAATAGTCCCATTTCTTTGTGACTTTTGGTCATCATAAAGAAAATTCATGGTTGCATGCCATGGCACATGCCTATAGTCACAGCTACTTGGGCGGCTGATACAGAAGGATCTCTTGAGCCCAGGAGTTCAATGCCAGCCATGGCCACACAGTGAGACTTTATCTCTAAAACAAACAAACAGAAACAAACAAAAAACTCTCAAGCACATGTTCATTATATTCATTTGAATCTTTTATTCTTTCTTTTTTTTTTTTTTTGGAGATGGAGTCTCACTCTGTTACCCAGGCTGGAGTGCAATGGCATGATCTCGGCTCACTGCAACTTCTGCGTCCTGAGTGCAAGCAGCTGGGATTACAGGCATGTGCCACCACGCCCGGCTGATTTTTATATTTTTAGTAGAGATAAGGTTTCACCATGTTGGTCAGTCTGATCTCGAACTCCTGACCTTGTGATCTGCCCACCTCGGCCTTCCAAAGTCCTGGGATTACAGGTGTGAGCCACTGCGCCTGGCCAGTGTTAGTTCTTACGTCCCGTCTCCTGTTTACAATGGTTTGTTGGCATCCTGTTGTTGCTTAGAAAACCAGATAGCCTAGGTTTTCAGTAATTATGTCAAGGAGGAGGCCAAGAAATCCTACCTGAAAAAGCAGAGTGAAGTACTTGATTTTAATAAAGAGGCAATACAATCATTGCATGTTTTCTTTCTTTCTTTCTTTCTTTCTTTCTTTCTTTCTTTCTTTCTTTCTTTCTTTCTTTCTTTCTTTTTCTTTCCTTCCTTCCTTCCTTCCTTCCTTCCTTCCTTCCTTCCTTCCTTCCTTCCTTCCTTCCTTCCTTCTCTCTCTCTCTCTCTCTCTCTCTCTCTCTTTCTTTCTTTCTTTGTTTCTTTCTCAGGGTCTCACTCTGCTACCCAGGCTGGAATGCAGTGATATGATCATAGCTCATTGTAACTTCAAACTTTCAAACTCCCGGGCTCACATGATCACATAATCCTCCTGCCTGGGCCTCCTGAGTAGCTGGGACTACAGGTATAAGCCACCACATACGGCTAATTTTTAACATTATTTTGTAGAGATAGGGTCTCACTGTCTTGCCCAGGCTGATCTCAAACTCCTGACCTCAAAAGATCTTCCCACATTGTCCTCCCAAGGTATTGGTATTACAGGTGTGGGCCACCACACCTGATCTCTGTTTCTTGAATTAGAAACACTTTTTTCTTTACTTTCCTCCAAGCCCAGTGCAATTAATACTTTTGAGGCACGAGACTACTAAAATCATGGCTCAAATATTAGGGTTGTTTTCTCCCGAATGTCTTTTGAGTAAATAATGAAATTAAGGTAGAAATAAAGAAATTTCTTGAAAGTAATGAGAACAAAGATACAAACACCAGAATCTCCGGGACATGGCTAAAGAGTGCTAAGAGGGAAGTTTATAGCACTAAATGCCCAAGTCAAAAAGTTACACAGATCTCAAATTAACAACCTAATGTCACACCTAGAGGAACTAGAGAACCAAGAGGAAACCAACCCCAAAGCTAGCAAAAGACAAGAAATAACAAAAATCAGAGCTGAACTGAAGGAAATTGAGATGCACAAAAACATACAAAAGATTAAGTCCGGGGTGTGTTCTTTGAAAGAATGAATAAGATGGATAGACCACTAGTTATTCTAATAAAGAGAAAAAGAAAAGATCCAAATAAACACAATCAGAAATAACAAAGAGGATGTTACTACTGACCCCAGAGAAATACAGAAAACCCTCAGAGACTACTATGAACATCTCTATGTGCACAAACTAGAAAACCTAGAAGAAATGGATAAATTCCTGGAAACATGCAACTTCCTAAGACTGAACCAGGAAGAAATTGAATCCCTGAACAGACCAATAACAAGTTCCAAAATTGAATCAGTAACAAAAAGCATACCAATCAGAAAAAGTCTAGGAACAAATGAATTCACAAATTCTACCAGATGTATAAAGAAGAACTGGTACCATTCCTACTGCAACTATTCCAAATAATTGAGGAGGAGGAACTCCTCCTTAACTCATTCTATGAGACCAGCATCATCCTGACACCAAAACCTGGCAGAGACACAACAAAAAAGAAAACTTTTGGCTAATATCCTTGAGGAACATAGATGCAAAAATCCTCAATAAAATGTAGCAAACCAAATCCAGTAGCATACCAAAAATTGAATCCACCTTGATCAAGTAGACTTTATGCCTGGGATGCAAGGTTCGTTCAACATATGCAAATCAATAAATGTGATTCACCACGTAAGTAGAACTAAAAACAAAAACACACATAATTATCTCAGTAGATGCATAAAAGGCTTTTGATAAAAATCAAAATTATTTCATTAAAACAAAGGACTACAGGTATAAACCACCACCCAAACCAGGCATTGAAGGAACATACTTCAAAATAATAAGGACATCTATGAAAAAACCCACAGCCAACAGCATACTGAATGGGCAAAAGCTGGAAGCATTCCTCTTGAAAGGCAGAACAAGACATGGATGCCCTCTCTCACTACTCCTATTCAACATGGTACTGAAGTCCTAGCCAGAGCAATCAGGCAAGAGAAACATATAAAAGGCATACCAATTAAAAGATAGGGAGTCTAACTATCTCTGTTTGCAGACAATATGGTTATATACCCAGAAAAGTCTCTGCCTAAAAGCTCCTTGATCTGATTTTAAAACTTCGGCAAAGTTTCAGGATGCAAAATTAATGTACAAAAATCAGTAGCATCATACACCAACAACATCCAAGCTGAGAGCCAAATCAAAAACACAATCCCATTCATGATAGCCATAAAAGAATAAAATACCTGTGAATACAGGTAACCAGGGTGGTGAAAGAGCTCTACAATAAGCATTACAACACACTGCTCAAAGAAATCAGAGATGACACAAACAAATGAAAAAAATTCCATGAGCATGGATAGGAATAATCAATATTGTTAAAATGGCCATACTTCCAAAAGCAATTTATAGATTCAATGCTATTCCTATCAAACTACCAATGGCATTCTTTATAGAACTAGAAAAAAACTATTTTAAAATGTATATGGAACCCCAAAAGAGCCCAAATAGCCAAGGTAATCCTAAGCAAAAAGAACAAAGCTAGAGACATCACACTACCTGACTTCAAACTATACTATGGGGCTACAGTAAACAAAACAGCATGGTACTGGTACAAAAATAGACACATAGACCAAGGGAACAGAATAGAGAGCCCAGAAATAATGCGACAGACCTACAAACATCTGATCTTTCACAACGTTGACAAAAGCAAGCAATGGGGAAAGAAATCCCTATTCAATAAATGGTGCTGGGAAGGTGGATTAAAGACTTACATGTCAAACCTAAAACTACAAAAACCCTGGAAGACAATCTAGAAAATATCATTCTAGACATAGGACCTGGCAAAAATTTCATGATGAAGACATGAAAAGCAATCTCAGGAAATCCAAAAATTGACAAATGGAACCTAATAAAATGAAAGAACTTCTGCACAGCAAAAGAAACTATCAAGGGAGTAGATAGACAATCTACAGAATGGAAGAAAATATGTGTTAAGGTATGCATCCAACAAAGGTCTAATATCCAGCATCTATAAGGAACTTAAACAAATTCACAAGCAAAGAACAACCCAATTAAAAAATAGGCAACAGACATGAACAGACACTCCTCAAAAGAAGACATTTTTTGCGGCAAACAAGCATACGAAAAAATGCTGAACATCACTGATCATTAGAGAAATGCAAATCAAAACCACAATGAGATACCATCTCATATCAATCTGAATGACTATTTTTAAAAAGTCAAATTATAACAGCTGCTGGTGAGGTTGCAGAGAACAGAAGAGAGAGCTCAGAAATAATGCTGCACACCTAAAACTATCTCATACACTGCTGGTGGGAATGTAAATCAGTTCAGCCATTGTGGAAAGCAGTTTGGTGATTTCTCAAATAATTTAAAATGGAATTACTATTTGACCCAGGAATCCCATTATTGGATATATATCCAAAGGAATATAACCCATTCTATCATAAAGACACATGAATGCATATGTTCATTGCAGCACTCTTCATAATAGCAAAGACATGGAACCAATCTAAATACTCAATAAAGTGTATTAGATAAAAGAAATGTGGTACATATACACCATAGAATACTACACAGTCATAAAAAAAGAATGAGATCATGTCATTTGCAGCAACATGGATGCAGCTGGAGGCTATTATCCTGAGCAAACTAACACAGGAACAATAAACTAAATACTATGTGTTCTCACTTATAAGTGGGAGCTGAACATTGAGTACACATGGACATAAAGAAGGGAACAATAAACACCAGGGCCTACTTGAGGGTAGAGTGTGGAAGGAGGGTGAGTATAAGAAAATTACCTGTTGGGTACTATGCTTATTACCTGGGTGACGAAATATCTGTACACCAAACCCTTATGACATACAATTTACCTACATAACAAACCTGCACATGTACTCCCGAAGCTAAAATAAAGCTGAAAAGAAAAAAATTATCACAAAATTAGACTTGGCTAATCATAAAAAACACAAATATTAGGGTTGTCAATCTGTTTGTATTTGCCATAAATAAAGGATCCAATATAATTTTAAAATATAGACTTTGTGCTGACAGTTGTGATACTTAAGAGCTGCTGCTTCTTTTTGATTGTTTGTTTCCATACTTTCTTAATTATGTTTTTGTGTATTGAAAAAAATCCATTACTGCATTATTTTATCCAACCTGAGTAATTTATTCAATTAAACCACCTACATTGGCTGCCACAGCCATTTTAACAATCAACAGTGGTTTATCGACCACTACTTTGTATACATTATGTGCTAGATATAATAGTTCTCAACATTCAGTATTTGTAAGCAAGAAAGCAGGCTCCACATTTGAAGATTATGATTTGGTAGCTCTGGGAATAGTGCCTAAAATGCCCCAGATGATTCTGGTGTAAGGAATCTTTGGGGACACAGTTCCTGTTTTTAAGAAACTAACAGTATAGTTTGGGATATGGGATTCTGGAACTTTAGAATAGCACCTATGAAAAAACCTGTAGAGAGCATATAATCTGATTTTTAAAATTTGTACATGAAGAAACTGAGGCTCAGAAAGGAAAATTGACTTTCTTACAATGAGTTAATAATATACCCAGGTCTAGAACACCAGTTTCTGATTCCCAGTCCTGCATTTTTGATAAAAAGCTACAGAGAGTAATTTCAACTTCATATAATAAATGAATTTCCTATACTCCTGGTTCCTAGTCAAGTATTTTGACCGTTAGCAAATGGAATTATGTATGTGAACAATGTCAAGTTGAACCATTTTGAAACTGACATTTTTCTAGGTCAGAATGATCTAATATCAGCAATTTTCATAATGGGTCAACAAGTAAGTGCCTAAGCAGCAAATGCCAGATCTGACTGCAATTTGTTGAATTTGTCAGGATCCCAGAGAATACAGATGGGACATTTCAATTATTTTAGGAGGATATATTTGCAGAGACTAATCATGAAGTTATGATCTAAGTGGAGGAAAACCACAAGGAATAGAGTGAGAACCTAAGGTGAACAGCACACATATCATGTAAATCAAGCTTTCTTAAGAGGTGCATAGATTTTTGGTGGAGGAAACAGCCAGCCTGAGAAGATTTCACAGGGAGATAGCCAGGGAATTACATGCCCAGTCTTTTCGTCTTCCTCTGATCTTCAGCCAAGGTGGCCAAACTCCAGTTGAAGCAAGAGGCTGATGGCACCTCTAATGTAGTGCATAAAAATTAGCCTTCTAGAAAGGAGAACAGAGTGGAGAATAGTGAAAAGGCAAACGAAATATGCTGCACACAAGGCCGCGTATTTCCACACTACTAATAGAGTAGGGACCATGATTTGGGAGGAATATGACACTATATTAACACGTTGTCTGCATCAACATTATATGGTGGTGGGCCATGGTGACAGCTGATGCAGTGAACTGAAGAGGAGATGACTGGGGAGTTGCTTGTCTCCTTGTCATATCTACAGCCTGACTTGGTTCTACTATCTAAAGGTATCAGTGCTTGTTAGCATCAGTATTCATCTTGAAAATGATTTTCTCAGTTCTCTTAATCTCAGAATAAACTGTCACCTGTGGCAACACATGTACTTACTTTTACTTGGAATATAAGTGTGAAAAGTCCAAACCCTTCCATTTACATGTAATTTCTATTAAAGAATCAATGCATCAATACTCTTAGCATTTGATCATTAAATCTTAAAATTTCAGAACCAGACTTGGGACCTGAGAGGCTGTCAGTTCCTCGGCTCCTATCCTGGGAAAGAATCTCTCCTGCTTTATGGTTGATGATTCACCTACCAGTATGAATCTCTGCAGTGATAAGCTGCATTATTACCACAGGGCATAGCTCCAGGGGTTAGAAAGTGCTTCCCATATTGAGCTGAAGTCCACCTTCTTCAAACACCTTCTAGTTATAGGGCCCTGTAACATTTGCAACATTTGCTTCTTTTTCCACATAGCAGCTTTCAGATATACTCCATGCTTTCTTCTCTGCAGGCTCACTCTCATTCCTTTCAACTATTCTCTTGGCATAATGTGGTTTTCCAGACATTGCTTCAAACTGGACACTTTCCCTAGTTATCTAATTTAGCTATTTTTTTGAAATTCGATTCCTTAACCTTACTTATTCCATTATGTTCATTTAAACTTTATATGCATAGAGTTCTATGTACCAAGCTCTATTCTAAGCTATTAATATATGTTGATTCATATAATCCTTACAACAGACATGAGAGCTAAGTTATGTTATTATTCATTTGCAGATAAAATGTGGAGACAGAGAGAGGTCAGGTAACTTGCAAAGCTCACACAGCTAGAAAATAGAAGAGTTAGGATTGTATATTTAGAAAACCCCATTGTCTCAGCCCAAAATCTCCTTAAGCTGATAAGCAACTTCAGCAAAGTCTCAGGATACAAAGTCATTGTGCAAAAATCATTAGTATTTTTATACACCAATGACAGACAAACAGAGAGCCAAATCGTGAGTGAACCCCCATTCACAATTGCTTCAAAGAGAATAAAATACCTAGGAATTCAACTTACAAGTGCTGTGAAGGACCTCTTCAAGGAGAACTACAAACCACTGCTCAATGAAATAAAAGAGGATACAAACAAATGGAAGAACATTCCACACTCATGGATAGGAAGAATCAATATTGTGAAAATGGCCATACTGCCCAAGGTAATTTATAGATTCAATGCCATCCCCATTAAGCTACCAATGACTTTCTTCACAGAATTGGAAAAAAACTACTTTAAAGTTCATATGGAACCAAAAAAGACCCCACATTGCCAAGACAGTCCTAAGCCAAAAGAACAAAGCAGGAGGCATCACGCTACCTGACTTCAAACTATACTACAAGGCTACAGTAACCAAAACAGCATGGTACTGGTACCAAAACAGAGACGTAGACAAATGGAACAGAACAGAGCCCTCAGAAATAATACCACACATCTAAAACTATCTGATCTTTGACAAACCTGAAAAAAACAAGAAATGGGGAAAGGATTCCCTATTTAATAAATGGTGCTGGGAAAATTGGCTAGCGATAAGTAGAAAGCTGAAAGTGGATCCCTTCCTTACACCATATACAAAAATTAATTCAAGATGGATTAAAGACTTCAATGTTACACCTAAAACCATAAAAACCCTAGAGGAAAACTTAGGCAATACCATTCAGGACATAGGCATGGGTAAGGACTTCATGACTAAAACACCAAAAGCAGTGGCAACAAGAGCCAAAATTGACAAATGGGATCTAATTAAACTAAAGAGCTTCTGCACAGCAAAAGAAACTACCATCAGAGTGAACAGGCAACCTACAGAATGGGAGAAAATTTTTGCAATCTACTCATCTGACAAAGGGCTAATATCCAGAACCTACAAAGAACTCAAACAAATTTACAAGAAAAACAAACAAACAGCCCCATCAAAAAGTGGGCCAAGGATATGAACAGACACTTCTCAAAAGAAGACATTTATGCAGCCAACAGACACATGAAAAAATGCTCATCATCACTGGCCATCAGAGAAATGCAAATCAAAACCACAATGAGATACCATCTCACACCAGTTAGAACGGCGATCATTAAAAAGTCAGGAAAAAAACAGGTGCTGGAGAGGATGTGGAGAAATAAGAACACTTTTACACTGTTGGTGGGACTGTAAACTAGTTGAACCATTGTGGAAGTCAGTGTGGCAATTCCTCAAGGATCTAGAACTAGAACTACCATTAGACCCAGCCATCCCATTGCTGGGGATATACCCAAAGGATTATAAATCATGCTGCTATAAAGACACATAAGCATGTATGTTTTTTGCAGCACTGTTTGCAATAGCAAAGACTTGGAACCAACCCAAATGTCCATCAACAACAGACTGGATTTAGAAAATGTGGCACATATACACCATGGAATAGTATGCAGCCATGAAAAAGGATGAATTCATGTCCTTTATAGGGACATGAATGCAGCTGGAAACCATCATTGTCAGCAAACTCTCACAAGAACAGAAAACCAAACACCACATGTTCTCACTCATAGGTGGGAATTGAACAATGAGAACACTTGGACACGGGAAGGGGAACATCACACACTGGGGCCTGTTGTGGGGTGGGGGGAGGGGTGAGGGATAGCGTTAGGAGATATACCTAACATAAATGACAAGCTAATGGGTGCAGCACACCAACATGACCCACATATACATATGTAACAAACCTGCACGTTGTGCACATGTACCCTAGAACATAAAGTGTAATAATTAAAAAAAAAAAAAAATAGAAGAGTTAGGATTGAAACCCAGAAAGTTTGGCTCCAGAGTCCATGCTATTAATCATTATGATGTATTGCTTTTCCTGAGTTTCGATACTTTTAAGTAAGAATGAGGCACATGTCAATTTCTTTTTTTTTTTAATTTATTATTATACTTTAAGTTCTAGGGTACATGTGCACAATGTGCAGGTTTCTTACATATGTATACATGTGCCATGTTGGTGTGCTGCACTCATTAACTCATCATTTACATTAGGTATATCTCCTAATGCTATCCCTCCCCCCGTCCCCTTCCCACAATAGGCCCCAGTGTGTGATGTTCCCCTTCCTGTGTCCAAGTGATCTCATTGTTCAATTCCCACCTATGAGTGAGAACATGTGGTATTTGGTTTTCTGTTCTTGCGATAGTTTGCTGAGAATGATGGTTTCCAGCTGCATCCATGTCCCTAAAAGGACACAGACTCATCCATTTTTATGGCTGCATAGTATTCCATGGTGTATATGTGCCACATTTTCTTAATCCAGTCTGTCACTGATGGACATTTGGGTTGATTCCAAGTCTTTGCTATTGTGAATAATGCTGCAATAAACATATGTGTGCATGTGTCTTTATAGCAGCATGATTTATAATCTTTTGGGTATATCCCCAGTAATGGGATGGCTGGGTCAAATGGTATTTCTAATTCTAGATCCTTGAGGAATCGTCACACTGTTTTCCACAATGATTGAACTAGTTTACAGTCCCACCAACAGTGTAAAAGTGTTTCTATTTCTCCACATCCTCTCCAGCACCTGTTGTTTCCTGAATTTTAATGATTGCCATTCTAACTGGTGCGAGATGGTATCTCATTGTGGTTTTGATTTGCATTTCTCTAATGGTGAGTGATGGTGAGCATTTTTTCATGTGTCTGTTGGCTGTATGAATGTCTTCTTTTGAGAAGTGTCTGTTCATATCCTTGGCCCACTTTTTGATGGGGTTCTTTGCTTTTTTCTTGTAAATTTGTTTGAGTTCTTTGTAGGTTCTGGATATTAGCCCTTTGTCAGATGAGTAGATTGCAAACATTTTCTCCCATTCTGTAGGTTGCCTGTTCACTCTGATGGTAGTTTCTTTTGCTGTGCAGAAGCTCTTTAGTTTAATGAGATCCCATTTGTCAATTTTGGCTTTTGTTGCCACTGCTTTTGGTGTTTTAGACATGAAGTCCTTACCCATGCCTATGTCCTGAATGGTATTGTCTAGGTTTTCTTCTAGGGTTTTTATGGTTTTAGGTCTAACATTGAAGTCTTTAATCCATCTTGAATTAATTTTCGTGTAAGGAGTAAGGAAAGGATCCAGTTTCAGCTTTCTACTTATGGCTAGCCAATTTTCCCAGCACCATTTATTAAATAGGGAATCCTTTCCCCATTTCTTGTTTTCTTCAGGTTTGTCAAAGATCAGATGGCTGTAGATGTGTGGTATTATTTCTGAGGGCTCTGTTCTGTTCCATTGGTCTCTATCTCTGTTTTGGTACCAGTACCATGCTGTTTTGGTTACTGTAGCCTTGTAGTATAGTTTGAAGTCAGGTAGCATGATGCCTCCAGCTTTGTTCTTTTGGCTTAGGATTGTCTTGGCAATGTGTGTCTTTTTTGGTTCCATATGAACTTTAAAGCAGATTTTTTCCAATTCTGTGAAGAAAGTCATTGGTAGCTTAATGGGGATGGCATTGAATCTATAAATTACCTTGGGTGGTATGGCCATTTTCACAATATTGATTCTTCCTATCCATGAGTGTGGAATGTTCTTCCATTTGTTTGTGTCCTCTTTTATTTCACTGAGCAGTGGTTTGTAGTTCTCCTTGAAGAGGTCCTTTACATTCCTTGTAAGTTGGATTCCTAAGTATTTTATTATCTTTGAAGCAACTGTGAATGGGAGTTCATTCATGATTTGGCTCTCTGTTTGTCTCTTACTGGTGTATAAGAATGCTTGTTATTTTTGCACATTGATTTTGTATCCTGAGACTTTGCTGAAGTTGCTTATCAGCTTAAGGAGATTTTGGGCTGAGACAATGGGGTTTTCTAAATATACAATCATGTCATCTGCACACAGGGACAATTTGACTTCTTTTCCTAACTGTATACCCTTTATTTCTTTCTCTTGCCTGATTGCCCTAGCCAGAACTTCCAACACTATGTTGAATAGGAGTAGTGAGAGAGGGCATCCCTGTCTTGTGCCAGTTTTCAAAGGGAATGCTTCCAGTTTTTGCCCATTCAGTATGATATTGGATGTGGGCTTGTCATAAATAGCTGTTATGATTTTGAGATACGTTCCATCAATACCGAATTTATTGAGAGTTTTTAGCATGAAGGGCTGTTGAATTTTTCAAAGGCCTTTTCTGCATCTATTGAGATAATCATGTGGTTTTTGTCTTTGGTTCTGTTTATATGGTGGATTACGTTTATTGATTTGCATATGTTGAACCAGCCTTGCGTCCCAGGGATGAAGCCCATTTGATCATGGTGGATAAGCTTTTTGATGTGCTGCTGGATTCGGTTTATTAGTATTTTATTGAGGATTTTTGCACTGATGTTCATCAGGGGTATTGGTCTAAAATTCTCTTTTTTTTTTGTATCTCTGCCAGTCTTTGGTATCAGGATGATGTTGGCCTCATTAAATGAGTTAGGGAGGATTCCCTCTTTTTCTATTGATTGGAATAGTTTCAGAAGGTATGGTACCATCTCCTCCTTGTACCTCTGGTAGAATTCGACTGTGAATCCCTCTGGTCCTGGACTTTTTTTCGTTGGTAGGCTATTAATTATTGCCTCAATTTCAGAGCCTGCTATTGGTCTATTCAGGGATTCAACTTCTTCCTGGTTTAGTCTTCAGAGAGTGTAAGTGTCCACGAAATTATCCATTTCTTCTAGGTTTTCTAGTTTATTTGCGTAGAAGTGTTTATAGTATTCTCTGATGGTAGTTTGTATTTCTGTGGGGTCGGTGGTGATATCCCCTTTATCATTTTTTATTGCATCTATTTGATTCTTCTCTCTTTTCTTCTTTATTAGTCTTGCTAGCGGTCTATCAATTTTGTTGATCTTTTCAAAAAACCGTCTCCTGGATTCATTGATTTTTTGGAGGGTTTTTTTTGTCTCTATCTCCTTCAGTTCTGCTCTGATCTTAGTTATTTATCGCCTTTGGCTAGCTATTGAATATGTTTGCTCTTGCTTCTCTAGTTCTTTTAATCGTGATGTTAATGTGTCAATTTTAGATCTTTCCTGCTTTCTCTTGTAGGCATTTAGTGCCATAAATTTCCCTGTACACACTGCTTTAAATGTGTCCCAGAGATTGTGGTATGTTGTATCTTTGTTCTCATTGGTTTCAAAGAACATCTTTATTTCTGCCTTAATTTTGTTATGTACCCAGTAGTCATTCAAGAGCAGGTTGTTCAGTTTCCATGTGTTTGAGCGGTTTTGATTGAGTTTCTTAGTCCTGAGATCTAGTTTGATTGCACTGTTGTCTGAGAGACAGTTTCTTATAATCTGTTCTTTTACATTTTCTGAGGAGTGCTTTACTTCCAACTATGTGGTCAATTTTGGAATAAGTGCAATGTGGTGCTGAGAAGAATGTATATTCTGTTGATGTGGGGTGGAGAATTCTCTAGATGTCTATTAGGTCTGCTTGGTGCAGAGCTGAGTTCAATTCCTGGATATCCTTGTTAATTTTCTGTCTTGTTGATCTGTCTAATGTTGACAGTGGGGTGTTAAAGTCTCCCATTCTTATTGTATGGGCCTCTAGGTTTCCTTGTAAGTCTCTAAGGACTTGCTTTATGAATCTCAGTGCTCCTGTATTGGGTGTATGTATATTTAGGATGGTTAGCTCTTCTTGATGAATTGATCCCTTTACCATTATGCAATGGCCTTCTTTGTCTCTTTTGATCTTTGGTGGTTTAAAGTCTGTTTTATCAGAGAGTAGGATTGCAACCCCTGCTTTTTTTTGTTTTCCATTTGCTTGGTAGATCTTCTTCCATCTCTTTATTTTGAGCCTATGTGTGTCTCTGCATGTGAGATGGGTCTCCTGAATACAGCAAACTGATGGGTCTTGACTCTTTATCCAGTTTGCCAGTCTGTGTCTTTTAATTGGACCATTTAGTCCATTTACATTTAAGGTTAATATTGTTATGTGTGAACTTGATCCTGTCATTATGATATTAGCTGGTTATTTTGCTCATTAGTTGATGCAGTTTCTTCCTAGCATTTTACATACACGAACATTTAGTTACATATAGTAATCTCTCTACCACTGAATTCTTAATATCTCAGCCACATAGCTGGGTAGACCATGTTAAGATGGGGCAAGTGCATTTTTCTTATAGGACCTGTAGAAATAAGAAATATAATTTTATCCTACCATTTTCCCTTTTGAGGTAGAAGTGCAGAATTTGTAACACAGAACAGGGATGGACATGTGAGGCTACAATCAATGATACTTTGTAGGTGATGCTGTGGCTTCCTGTTGCATTATGTCAGGAGGCAAGGTTGTCTCAGTATGGCTGATACTGAATTTTATCACTTGCTTAGGGTGATGACTGTCAGGACTTTCTATTGTAAGGATATCAACCATCAGGATTAATTCAAAGTCTTTGAGCTGGTGGCCAGCTCATTGCTTTGATCGTGGCTGTGGGTATGGGGGTAAAGAACAAATAATAGTAGGGGAGAGAATATTTCTAGTGTTTAGTTTTCTCTTCTTTTGTGTCAAAAAATCTCTTTCCACATAAACAGTGTTATAAATCATTCTCAGCTTGGCCTATTAATACCTGCTTAACCAGAAATGTTGCCGAAATAGTGCCCATGCATTGTCACTATGGTTACAGTCATTCAGATTAATTATGAGAAACAGTACTGCTTACTTTTATCTAGAAAACTAGCTACCCTTTATGGCATTGTTTCAAAGGAAGAATGTACCCCTGCTTCTTTGCAAACTTTGGTTCATGACACATTTTAAGTTGTGATATGTCTGCTTATGGTCACATGGAATCATATCTTTAAGGTCTACTAGCTTATTTTATCATTCACAACATACACTAATTAAATATTTCTCTTTTTTTGTGAAACAGTGGCTTTCAGTTACTAAGATGGCATGAAGGACTTGGTCTTTATTTTCCCAAGTGGTTAGGTGTGTCTGAAGTCAGTACTTCTGTAGTTTTATTACCAGTCCATAGAAGCTATTTCAGAAAAGAACAGCTGTCTTTTTCAGATGGATTTGGCATATTCTAGCCCAAATCAGGTTAGCTCTTCTCTTTTTTTTGTTCTTCAAGGAGCTTCTGTAAAGAGAATGTGTGCTATTGAATTCTAGGTGTTTCTCATTTCCTCCCTAGTATATAACTGACTTCCTTAGTGCTGAATCTTTAATTGAACAGTTCCACTTATAGGAAAGACTGGGCTTGCAAAATGAAAACATGAGGAATATTGGGAAATGGTGAGTAATCTGATTTGCCTGTGATTGCTGGTCAGAAAGAGAAGTAGTAGAATTTGCAACTGTAAAAGTATATTGGGAACAGATTGCAGAAGGCCATGAGTGTCAGGCTTAGGTGTTGGAATTTATTTGGTTAGCTATGAAGAGTTATAAAAGGTTTGTGAGCAATGCAGAGACATAATCTGCTCAGTAATTCCAAATTTTTATTATTTAAAAAAATCTGCTCTTTCCCAGGAGATATGTGGTACAGGAAAAATGCCATCCTTTTAATGAAGTAAATCTCTTTCCTCTTTGGGATGTTGTATGAACTGTGTCAGCAACTCCACATTTGTGCCTCTCCTGCTTTCCCTTAACGTAAACACACCAGTATCCTCAATGAAGGATGCTGGCAGTGACAGCATTAGTTTAATAACTTCATTGAGGATTCTCTAGATGGTCAGTGATCTTGACTTTCTCCTATAGCCTAAAAGATAATGTATTTTAAAGGTTTTTCATTGCATTTTCAGGAGTTTGGGGGGAAGTTAATGAACAGCCTTCATTTACAAAACAATTTTGTATTTATTTATTATCTTATTTACTTGTTTATTTCCAAAGTTTTCTAATGTAGGTTATTGTTATCCCCATTTTACATGTATATCCCCATTTTACATATCCCCATTTTGCATATTTTACATATATTTACAGGCATACCTCATTTGATTGTGCTTCGCTTTATTGTGCTTTGTGGATAGCATGTTTTTTTACAGATTGAAGGTTTGTGGCAGCCCTGTGTTGAGTGAGTCTATTGGTGCCATTTTTCCAACAGCATGTGCCCACTTTGTCCCTTGCTGCATTTTGGTCGTTCTTGCAAATTTTCAAAGTTTTCATTATTTTATCTGTTATGGTGATCTGTGATTGGTGATCTTTGATGTTATTATTTTAATTGTTTTGGGGCACCATGAATTCCACTCATGTAAGACAGTGGACTTAATTGGTAAATATTGTGTTTGCTCTGACTGACTATTCCACTGAAGGGCCATTCCCCTGTCTCTCTCCCTCTCCTTAGGCCTTCCCTCTCCCTGAGATACAACAATATTGAAAATAGGCCAATTAGTAGCCCTACATAGCCTCTAAGTTTTCAAGTGAAATAAAAAGTTACATGGCTCTCACTTTAAATCAAAAGCTAGAAATGATTAAGCTTAGTAAGGAAGGCATGACAAAAGCTGAGATACTCTAAAAGCTAGGCCTTTTGTGGCAAGCAGTTAGCCAAGTTGTCAATGCGAATGAAAGACTTTTGAAGGAAATTAAAAATGTTACTCCAGTGAGCACATAAATGATAAGAAAGTGAAACAGCCTTATTGCGAATATGGAGAAAGTTTTAGTGGATAGAAGATCAAGCCAGACACAACATTCCCTTCAAGCAAAGCCCAATTCAAAGCAATGCTATAACTCTCTTCAGTTCTATGAAGACTGGGAGAGATAAAGAAGCTGCAGAAAAAGTTTGAAGCTAGTGGAGGTTGGTTCATGAGGTTTAAGGAAAGAAGCCATCTCCATAACATAAAATGCAAGGTGAAACACAAGTGCTGATGGAGGAGCTGCAGCAAGTTCTCCAGAAGATCTAGCTACGATAATTGATAAAGGTGGCTACACGAATAACAGATTTTGGTAGATGAAACATCCTTCTATTGGAAGAAGATGTCTTTCAGGACTTTAATAGCTAGAGACAAGAAGTAAATGCCTGACTTTGAAGCTTCAAAGCAGTGGCTGACTCTTTTGTCAGGGGCAAATGCAGTTGGTGACTTTAAGCTGAAGCCCATTGCTCATTTACTATTCTGAAAATCCTAGGACCCTTAAGAATTATGCTAAATCCACTCTCTCTATGCTCTGTAAATGAAATAACAAAGCCTGAATGACAGCACATCTGTTTATAGCATGGTTTACTGAATATTTTAAGCACACTGTTGCAGTCTTCTTTCCAGGAAAAAATACTCCTTTTGAAATGTTATTTTTCAATGACAATGCACCTGGTCACCCAAGAGCTTTGCTTTGATGGAGCTGTGCAAGATGAATGTTTACAATACAACATCCATTCTTCAGCCCACTGATCAAGAAGAAATTTTGACTTTCAAGTTTTATTATTTAAGAAATACATTTCATAAGTTTATAGCTTCCATAGATAGTGATTCTTATGATGGATCCAAGAAAAGTCCATTGAAAACCTGGAAATGATTTACCTTTCTGGATGCCACTAAGAGCATTCATGATTCAGGGGAATAGTCAAAATACAAACATTAACAGGAGTGTGGAAGAAGTTCGTTCCAGTCATCATGGGTGACTTTGAGGGGTTGAAGACTTCAGTGGAGGAAGTAACTGCAGATGTGGTGGAAATAGCAAGAAAACTATAATTAGAAGTGGAGCCTAAAGTTGTGACTGAATTGCTGCAGTCTCATGAAAAATCTTGAAGGGATGAGTTACTTCTTACAAACAAGCAATGAGAGTGGTTTCTTGATATGGAATCTACTCCTAGTGAAGATTCTGTGAATATTGTTGAAATGACAACAAAGGATTTAGAATATTACACAAACTTAGTTGATAAAGCAGTGTCAGGGTTTAAGAGCATTAGCTCCAATTTTGAAAGAAGTTATGCTGTGGGTAAAATGGTACCAAACAGCATCACATGCTGAAGATAAATCCTTTGTGAAAAGAAGAGTCAATTGATGAGGCAAACTTCATTGTCTTATTTTAAGAAATTGCCGCCACAGCTGCCCCAGTCTTTAGCAACCACCACCCTGATTGGTCAGCAGCCGTCCGCACTGAGGCAAAACCTTCTCCTAGCAAGAAGATTATGACTTGTTGAAGCCTGAGATGATCGTTAGCATTTTTAGCAATAAAGTGTTTTTAATTAAGGTATGTAAATTGTTTTCTAGACATAA
Source organism: Theropithecus gelada (assembly GCF_003255815.1). Classification (NCBI taxonomy): domain Eukaryota; kingdom Metazoa; phylum Chordata; class Mammalia; order Primates; family Cercopithecidae; genus Theropithecus; species Theropithecus gelada. Next base: position 149,879,843 of record NC_037689.1, on the reverse strand, counting down.
TGCTATTGAACACTTAATAGGGTGCTATACAGTATAAACATAACTTTTATATGCACTGGGAAACCAAAATATTTGTGACTCACTTAATTGTGATATTTGCTTTATTGCAGTGGCCTGGTACCAAACTCACAATATCCCTGAGGTATGCCTGTAGGTCTCACAGTCAGTTAGTGGCAGAGACAGAACTAAATTCCAGTCATTTGATTCTAGTCCTGTGAATTTACCACTGATCCATCTTTAGGGCTAGGAAAATGACTAAACTTGCATAACCTTCAGATAGTATATTAGTAACATCATTTTCATTTTTTAATGGTGAATTATTATTATCATATTTTATCTAACCAGTAGTGGCAAATATGAGGTGCAATGGACATGTTTTAGTGTCACTCTCATTAACTTGATAAGCATATAGCATCAAGCAATTCGTTTCTCTCTTTGGTGTTGGTGTCTTAGGTGTCTCATGTGTAAAATGAAGGGAGAGAATTATACAATCTCTAAGGTTCTCCATAATTCTGACATGCCATGATTCCTTTTTTCCCCAAACTACCTTTGAATTCAAACGTTGCAGTTTAGTTACTGAAGAAGAGTTCTATTTAGGCTGCAGATTAAATCAGCTTCCCCACACAATAATTTAGTGCACATTAGGAGAAAAAAATCAATAATAAAGAATAAAACCATAGAGCAATATATTGAAAATAATTTGGGGATGATATTTAGCATTGATTTTTGTTTATTTATTTATTTTTTTGAGACAGGGTCTTGCTCTGTTGCCCAGGCTGGAGCACAGTAGCGTGATCTCAGCTCACTGCAACCTCCACTTCCTGGGCTCAAGTAATCTTCCAACCTCAGCCTCCCCAGTAAATGGGACTACAGGTGTGCCACCATGTCTAGCTAATTTTTGTGTTTTTGTAGAGACAGGGTTTTGCCATATTGTCCAGACTAGTCACAAGCTAGCATTGCTTTTTGACTTAAAAGTTTTCAACTTTTTGATGAAGAATGATGCTAAGATATCAACAGTCAGCAGGAGGAAATGGAAATGCATTCTCATGGAAGCTAGTATTTCAGTAAGAGAGAAAGCACAGTGTATTGGTCTTATATTCAGGATTTTAAAGAATTAATTTTTCATTTTTGTGGGTACATCATAGGTATATATATTTATGGGGTGCATGAGATGTTTTGATACAGGCATGCAATATGAAATAATCACATCATGGAAAATGTGGTATCCATCACCTCAAGCATTTATCCTTTGTGTTAAAGCAATCCAATTAGTTATTCTAAAATGTACAATTAAATTATTATTACTGATGTCACCCTTTGTACTGTCAAATACTAAGTCTCATTATTTCTTTTTTTTTTCTTTTTTTTTATTATTATACTTTAAGTTCTAGGGTACATGTGCATAACGTGCAGGTTTGTTACATATGTATACTTGTGAAGTCTCATTATTTCTATTATTTTTATACACATTAATCATCCCCACTTTTCCTCAACCACTCCACTATCCTTTCCAACCTCTAGTGACAATGCTTCTACTCTCTATATCCATGAGTTCAATTGTTTTAATTTTTAGCTCCCACAAATAAATGACAACATGCAATTTTTGTCTTTCTGTGCCTGGCTTATTTCACTTAGCATAATGATCTCCAGTTTCATCCACGTTTTGCAAATGACAGGATCTCATTATTTTTATGACTGAATAGCACTCTATGGTGTACATGTATCACATTTTCTTTATCCAGTCATCTGTTATGGATATTTAGGTTGCCTCCAAATCTCACCTATTGTGAACAGTCCTGTGACAAACATGGGTGTGCAGATGCCTCTTTGATATACTGATTTCCTTTCTTTTGGGTATATACCCAGCAGTGGGATTGCTGGTTCATATGGCAGCTCTATTTTTAATATTTTGAGGAACCTCCAAAGTCTTCTCCATAGTGGTTGTGCTAATTTACATTCCCACCAACAATGTATGAGGGTTCCCTTTCCTCTACATTCTCGTCAGCATTTGTTATTTCCTGTCTTTTGGATAGAAGCCATTTTATCTGGGGTGAGATGATATGTTATTGTAGTTGTGATTTGCATTTCTCTGATGATCAGTGATGTTAAGCACCTTTTCATATGCCTGTTTGTCATTTGTGTGTATTCTTTTGAGAAATGTCTATTCAAATATTCTGCCCATTTTTAATTGGATTATTATACTTTTTTCCTACAGATTTCTTTGAGCTCTTTATCTATTCTGGTTATTAATTCTTTGTCAGATGAATAGTTTGCAAATTTTTTCTCCCATTCTGTAGGTTGTCCCTTCAGTTCGTTGATTGCTTCCTTTGCTGTGAAGAAGCTTTGTAATTTGATGTGATCCCATTTGTCCATTTTTGTTATGGTTGCCTGTGCTTGTAGGGTATTGCTCAAGAAATTTTTGCCCAGACCGATGTCCTGGAGATGTTCCCCAAAGTTTTCTTGTAGTAGTCTCATAGTGTGAGGTCTTAGATTTCAGTCTTTTAATCCATTTTGATGTGATTTTTATATATGGCAAAAGATAGGGGTCTAGTTTCATTCTTCTGCATATGGATATCCAGTTTCCCAGCACCATTTATTGAAGAGACTGTCTTTTTCTCCAGTGTATGTTCTTGATATTCAGCAATTTTGGATCAACATTAATATTTTAGCTGTCTCATCACCTCTCAGGGTGATTAAAAATTATGTCCAAGGCTTTAGTATTCTCATCTGCAGATCCATCTAGAAAAGGTAATCTCTGAAGCCTTATATATTTCTTTCTTTCTTTTTTTTTTTCTTTTTTTTTTTTTTTGAGACGGAGTCTCGCTGTGTCGCCCAGGGTGGAATGCAGTGGCCGGATCTCAGCTCACTGCAAGCTCCGCCTCCCGGGTTTTTACGCCATTCTCCTGCCTCAGCCTCCCGAGTAGCCGGGACTACAGGCGCCCACCACCTCGCCCGGCTAGTTTTTTGTATTTTTTAGTAGAGACGGGGTTTCACCGTGTCAGCCAGGATGGTCTCGAACTCCTGACCTCGTGATCCGCCCGTCTCGGCCTCCCAAAGTGCTGGGATTACAGGCTTGAGCCACCGCGCCCGGCCGCCTTATATATTTCCCCTATGATTCTATGAGGATTCTCCTTTCTGCCCCATCTAGTAATTCAAGATTTTTTTTTCATTCAGTTTATGAATCTACTTCCAAGAAACTGAATTAGGCTACCCAGGATCAAGATCTTCCACCGTGAGAGTTAAGGGATAATGAGAAAGGGGTTTGCACGAAATTAGTTGAGCTGCCACAGCCCTTCCCCCTACAGCCCATGTCAGATGGATCTAGACCATTGGTGGCCTGAGCCAGGGGTGGACTGTCACCTGACAATGTACCTGTATTTATCTCCTCAGCATACTGATGTCAGTTTGTTAGTTCTGCATTACAGTTCCCTTCTTTCTTCCCCCTTCCCAATGGAGCATCTGTATCACTTCTTGTGATCTGTCCACTAAACCAGCCAGTCTTGTCTACTGTTGACTAGGTTCCAGTTCCTCTCTGGCCAAAGCTTTCCTTATGGCTTTTGTCTGATGAGGGTGCCAATTGCTTGTTGTTAATATTTATACTTGAATAATGCATTCGAGTGCATAAACCACTAGTCTGATAAAGAGAAAACACACTTTGAATGCTTCTAGATGTGAAGCAGTAAGCCTGATAATTTTAATATATTGTATTTTTTTTAACTTTAATACAACATATGTGTGAAGTTATTTTAATTTTAAAGATCCTAAAGCTATTACTAGGGGTGTTATATGGCTTGCCTAATGTCATACAACGAATAAACTCAAATGCATGTTTCCAGACTCTTTAAGCCTGCTTATTTTTTCCCGTGTGTATCTATTATATAACTTGATTATTTCAACAGCTCCATAAGTTAAGTAGGGGAAGGATTACTTGCTTTGTTTTACTTTATTTTGCTTTCTGCTCTATCATAACACCTCGAACAGTAATAGACACATAGTTAATAAAAATGCATTGGATGATTAAGTGAATTAAATTAGGTTTATAAATTAAGTTCAAACTCACTTGGTTATCAGCTACAGTGTGGCAGTTTAGAGTGAGAACTATTCAAATAAGATGTTTATACACTTCTGTAACTCTCAGGACCTTTTCAGAACAGAAGCCTTGTTCACTGTTAGGGATAAATATTATGGGGAAGACATATTGATGTTTATATTATTCTGTAGCTTTTTCTGAGGATCTTTACAGAACGGGAGCCTTGTTCACTGCTAGGGATAAATATTAGTGGGAAGATGTACTGACTGTCTCCTAAGACTCCTTCTTAACTAGAATCTTGACTTTTATAGCCCTGATTAACTGGATGCTAGGAATAGTTATTATATATGTATTAATGTCAATTTCCTGGGTTCAAGTTAAGAATGAGGAAAAACTGAGACTTAAAGACATACAAGTGCTGGCCGGGCATGGTGGCTCATGCCTGTAATCCCAGAACTTTGGGAGGCCGAGGCAGGCAGATCACGAGGTCAGGAGATCGAGACCATCCTGGCTCACACAGTGAAACCCCGTCTCTACAAAAAATACAAAAAATTAGTCAGGTGTGGTGGCGGGCGCCTGTAGTCCCAGCTACTCGGGAAGCTGAGGCAGGAGAATGGCATGAACCCGGGAGGCGCAGCTTGCAGTGAGCCAAGATCATGCCACTGCACTCCAGCCTGGGTGACAGAGCGAGACTCCATCTAAAAAAAAAAAAAAAAAAAAAAAAAGACATGCAAGTGCTATAAGATGCTTAATGGTAGCTCCAATCACAAATACACCTGGTACTAGGACCCAGGATTTCTAGCTCCTGGTCCTTTACTTGATTCCACACCATGCTTCTTGACCCTTGGCAAAAGCCATATCTTTTACCATATTCCTATTTCCTCTGAACTACCCAGGGCCTTTATTTCTAGTCCTGTCAAACAACACCAAGCTCCTCCTCAAAAAGTGAAAGTATCAGTCACAGTGCCTAAGCCTCATTAGGTGATTAGTAAAGTGCATAGTCTTCAGAAAGACTTACAGAAGTAATCCAAATTGAAGAATCAGGAGGTACCTAAAGGACACTGGAAAGTTAGAGAAGTTGGATCATAGCCTTATGGCTGCCTCTCACTAGCAATATGACTTTGGGGAAATTTGGTTTCTTGTCTGTGCTTGTTTTCCTATGTATAAAATGAGAGCGATTAAGGCATCTCGTAATAGTCTTAAAGTCTGGTAGCTTTAACATTTGATGAACTACTACTGCTTGGTTTCCCTATCTCCATAGGATGAGGGTAGAAGTAGACTATATACAATTCAAGGATCTCTCTGACCCTGTTTTTCTGTGAACTTAAATTTCTCTGGGCTAGAAGTGAGGTAAGTTCTCAGTAACATTTCCCTTCTTTATTTTGATGCCTGTTTAATCATGCAACACAATTTTATCAACCAACTGTATACCGAGAAATGTTCTCAGTGACATTCTGTCTAGAATTTCTGCTTGTGTCTCTTTACTGCTGGGATGGGGCCAGGATATATGCCTGGCAAAGCTCATACCAATGCTAGAGTAAGAGTTCAAGTATTAACCACACTGTCTGCCTCCTACACAAGCAATCATTGTGACAAATATGTAGTAATTGTTATTTTGGTTAAGATATAGGTCTATGTAATTGGCCCAGTCTATTAATTGAAATCTTCTTGAATTAAAATATCTAGTCATGTATTTTTTTTCCTGTTAAGAACTATTATTTTTTTCTTTTCTTTACATTGCCTCAGGCTGTCTCCTAAGCACGCCCCAGATATTCCTGATGACAGCACTGACAACATCACTATCTTCACCAGAATCTTGGATCGTCTTCTGGACGGCTATGACAACCGGCTGCGACCTGGGCTTGGAGGTCAGTCCTTTCAAGATCTTCTTCTTGGCCATTGTTATCTAAAAAGAGTTATAAGGTGCCTTCAGTAGTCTGTTGGCCAATGAGATTAATGTAAAGCTGAATTTCTTCCCTATGAGCACTGAAAATTAGTCATAATCCTTCATTTCAGTAGGTGATTTCTCTGGTCTGATTTCAGAAGATTCTAGATTTTTGCTAGGTGCATATTGAGTAATACACAGATGTTCCATGACTCAGAATGCTTTGACGTATGATTTTTGTCTTTATGATGTGATTTTGGGACATAGCCCAATGGATTTAGACTTATGACATTTCCAATTTATGATGGGTTTATTGGGATGTGGTCTTATAAGTTGAGGAGCATCTCTACCTCAAGGTTAGACAATGCCCATTTCTAGTAACAGAATACCAATACCTGCCTGGATGACTGGTGTAGTCCAGGAAAAGCTGAGAAACATGCCTTTGTTTTCAAAATCCTGAGCATATATCAGCCTGACACTCCAAAAAGGAATAATCTACTGGCTATGTGAGATCTTAGTTGGTTATCAGTTTAGTATAATCAGCAATATGATCACAATAAGGTAAATGTATTATAATATATCAGGGGCTATTATAAATTCACAAAATGTAACCTAATGCTATTTTATAATTTGTAGTCCATATTCAAAATTTTCCAATTATCCCCAAAATGTACTTTATAGAAATTTTCATTGATTTAGGATTCAATCCAGGATTATGCATTGCATTTATTGTTGTGTCTCTTCAGCCTACATTCAGCATTTCTGTGTTTTTTATGACATTGATTAGATCTTCCATATTCATTTTCAAAGTAACACCATAGGAGTTAATTATGTCTTTGTCAGCACATTACTCAAGAAGGGACTTGATGTCTGTTTGCCCCATTACTGGTAGTGCTAATTTAGATGTTTACCAGGTTGCTGCACTCTAAAATTATTATATTTAAAGTTTATAATTAATACGTAATTTGTGGAGAGATGTTCTGACACTATTTTATGCCTTTTCCAGCTTGTACCCAACAGTCTTAGCAACTACAGATTATCTTTGTGAGACTAATAACAATTATAGTGACAAAATGGTGATTTTCTAAGTCTATTATTATTCTACACTTATTAAATTACATTTTATTGTAAGAAAAAAATCTTTTTTTCTCTTTAATTAATTAGCTAATGTCAGTATGAATGGATTCTTGCTTTATTCAATGGATTACAGACATTGATATCATTCATTTCAATAGACTATATTTATTTTGACTAAGATTTTTGCTAGTAATTTCCCATATTCCCTAGTGGTAGCCTATTCCATTTGGCTTCTGTTTCCTTTTAATATGCTCTCATTTTCTGAGTACTTTCTTATTATATGGCATGACAGTATATTCCAGACTTATTTTATACTTTCGATAATCCAACCTTGGAATTAGTCATTTTTCCAAGCATAAGTGGTACCTTTTGTGGGAAATTACATTTATAATCAAATTTCTGGCTGCTAGGTGTCCTCATTACTGCTAGGATCTCATTGCTTCCAGGATTTTTCAGTAGATAGAACTGGGAAAATAGCAAATGCACACACACTCACACGTATATACACACACAGATGTATTGTATATATGTATGTGTATGTGCATGTATGGCAATGAGTTTACACTGATACTACTAATTGCAGTCCAGCAAGTACTTTTAATTGATACATTTACCCATTTGTTTAATCCTACAATATACAAAACTATTTTGAAATTACTATACCCATACTACTACAATAAACACATTAAGTAAAGTTAAAGATATATTTGCAGTTTTTTCATTGTGTTTTGATTTTGGACTAAGGCCATATAACACCTGCTTTTATATAAATAATGGATTAGAGTAGAGCAGTATTGAAGGAAGAGAGACCAGTCACAAATTAATCGCAATTTTCTAGGATGAAAAGAATGACTATGTGAATGCAGAAAATTTGGTGACTGCTTAGATTATGGGGTTAGAAAAAGTGGAGGAGAAAGGGATAACTTCTAGGTTCCTGGCTTGTATGGTTGGGTGGTGCTATTTTCTAAAATGGGGAAAACTGGAGGGAAAATGGTGCAATTTCATTTTGTTTCTTTTGGATTTGGGGTTGGAACAATTAATATGGAAAGAAGAGAAAGAAAGTAAGGACCAGATTTACTCTCTCATCTTAAACAACCACAAAGAAATGAACAAATATATAGTGTTTTACAGAAATCAAACAAAGGCAGCACAGGATATTGATTCCTGAAAGAAAGAAAACAAACAAGGTGAGCTCTGTGATTGCTGATGCTTAACTGACTGGAGAAAATTTTTAGGCTACAGTGCAGGGAGGGGAACCCAAATAGTGTCTGGTGGACTGTTTCAGTTGAGAAGAAGTTGAGAAATTGGGGATGCCAAGGTTATTGATTCATAAGGCAGAGGAGAAGATAGAGCTGCATGGAGAATAAAAAGTTGTGAGGAGAGAGGGAGAGAGAGAGAGAGAGAGAGAGAGGCAGAAATCTGTAGAGGGTGCTTCACAAGTTTTCAGGTATGTACTGCTTACCTCACAACTCAAGGATGAGGAAAAGACCACTGAAAACAGTGGGTAAAACTAAAACATCAGGGTTTGGAATAACTTGTGTTTTCACCAACCAGAGTTTCCACCACTCTACTTGGTGGAAACACTTTTAACACATGGTACATGGGGTAGGGTACTCAGAAGAATATGACCTCAGTGGCATGGCAAAATTATTCCAAGACTAAAGGCTGCTGTAGTCCCACCTGACAAAGGTTAAAATCAAACTTCAAAGACTTTAACTATTTCTAAGTAACTGAACATTATCTCAGAACAAAAATCAAAAAATATTTATAGCAATACAAAAATCTAATATCTAACGGAGTGGAATTCACAATGATTCCAGTCAAAAGTTTCCAGTCAAAAAATTTGAGAAAAATTTCCAGAAAAAATTTCCAGTCAAAAATCACCAAGTATACAAAGAAACAAGAAACTACAAACCAAAAAGGACAGCAACGCTAATAAGCCTGAAGATATAGCAATAATAATTAGCAAAAACAAGACATGGAGAGAAAAAAAAGACTGAAAAATGAAACGGAAATCAGTGCACTGTGGTATAGCTTCATGTAGTCTAATGTAACTGTAATGGTATTATTTGAAGGGGGCAGAAAATATACTTGAAGAAAAACTGGTTTAAAAATTCTGACCTTTTGGGCAAATGACATTAATAGACATTTCTCAAAAGAATATATATAAATGGTTAAGAAACATATGAAAAACTGCTGAACATCACTAATCATCAGGGAAATGCAAATTAAAACCACAATGAGATACTATGTTCCTCCTGCAAGAATGGCCATTATTAAAAAGTCAATAGAGCCAGGCATGGTGGTTCATGCCTGTAATCCCCAAACTTTGGGAGGCTGAGGTGGGCAGATCACGAGGTCAGGAGTTCCAGAGCAGCCTGGCTAATATGATGAAACCCCGTCTCTACTAAAACTACAAAAACTAGCCAGGCATGGTGGGGTGTGCCTGTAGTCCCAGCTACTCGGGAGGTTGAGGCAGGAGAATCACTTGAACCTGGAGACAGAGACTGCAGTGACCCGAAATCATGCCACTGCACTCCAGCCTGGGCAACAGAGTGAGACTCCATCTCAAATAAAATAAAATAAAATAAAAATAAAAACAAAAATAAAAATAAAGTCAGGCTGGGCGTGGTGGCTCATGCCTGTAATCCCAGCACTTTGGGAGGCCGAGGCACGTAAATCACAAAGTCAAGAGATCAAGACCATCCTGGCCAACATGGTGAAACCCCATCTCTACTAAAAATACAAAAACTTAGCTGGGGGTGGTGGTGTATGTCTGTCGTCCCAGCTAGTCAGGAGGCTGAGACAAGAGAATGGCTTGAATCTGGGAGGCAGAGATGGCAGTGAGCTGAGATCACGCCACTGCACTCCAGCCTGGCAGCAGAGCAAGACTCAAAAAAAAAAAAAAAAAAAAAAAAAGTCAATAGATGTTGTTATGGATATGGTGAAAGGGAAACATTTATGCACTGCTAGTGGGCATGTAAATTAGCACAACCTCTGTGGAAAACAGTATGGAGATTCCTTAAAGAACTAAAAGTAGAGCTACCATTTGATCCAGTAATCCCACTACTTGGTATCTATTAAAAGGAAAAGAAGTCATTATATAAAAAAGACACATGCACACATATGTTTATTGCAGCCCAATTCACAATTGCAAAGATATGGAACCAACCTAAGTGCCCATCAACCAATGAGTGGAAAAAGAAAATGGGATACATACTACTTGGCCATACAAAGGAGTGGAATAATGTCCTTGCAGTAACTTGGGTGGATGGAGCTGGAGGCCATTATTCTAAGTGAAATAACCAAGAAATGAAAAACCAAATACTATATGTTGTCACTTATAAGTGGTAGCTAAGCTATGATTACACAAAAGCAGACAGAGTGATATAATGGACTTTGGAGACTCAGAAGTGGGAGGTTGAGAGGGAGGTATGGGAAAAAACAGTACATATTGGGTACAATGTACACTACTCAGGTGATGGGTGCACTAAAGTCTCAGAATTCACCACTATGTAATTCATCCATGTAACCAAAAACACTTGTACCCCAAAGGATATTGAAATAAAAAAATTAAACAGTTCTAACTTTGATTAAAATTGCAATCTCCCCAACCAAGAAAGTCAACAACTCCAAGGACAAGAAGCATGAAGAAAATTACACCAAGAGAAAGGAGAAAATTGCTTAGAACCCATGATAAAAAGAAAATCTGAAAAGCAAATAGAGTAAAAGAAGACATTATGTACAGATGAAAAACTTTGAAGGATACTAGACTTTTTGTCAGAAGGTAGTGGAGCAACAGCTTTAAAGTACTGAGAGAAAAACAAAAGCCAGCCTAGGATTCTATAACCAGAGAAAATAAATTTCTCCCAAAAAGGCAAAATAAACACTTTTTTCAAACACATAAACACTTAAAAAGATTCATCACCAGCAGATCTGTACTGGAAGAAATGTGTCAGCACAAGGAAAATGATTTCAGATAGAAATCTGGATCTATACAAAGAAGGGAAGGGCAGTGGAAATGGAAACTGTGGGTAAATGTAAAATAGTTCCTCATTTAAAAAATCTCATTAAATGGTAAGTAAATACTTAAAGCAAAAATAATAACCATGTATTGTGTAGCTTGTAATATATGTATAAGGAAAATGTATGTCAATGAAAGCACAAAGAAGTGGAAATATGCCGTTGAACAGTTTTATATTACACAGAAAGTGAGATAATATTACCTGTAGGTAAACTGTGATAAGGATCGTGCACTATAGAACTTGAAAATGATAGCTAATAAAGCAACGAAGGATATAAAAATGTAGTAAGAAAAATATTCAATCCATAGGAAGGCAGAAAAAGAGGAAAAGGTAACAAAGAATAGAAGAAACAAACAGAAAACAAATAGCAAGGTTGTAGATTTAAACTTAACTACACAGATAATCTCATGAAATATAAATAATCTAAACACCCATATTTAAAGGCAGAGGTGGTCAGATGGGATTTAAAAAGAGCAAATTTCTCCTTGAGAGAAATGCACTTTAAATAGAAAACCACAAGTGGGTTAAAGATAAAATGATAGGAAAAGATGCATCATACTAACACGAATTAAAAGAAGGTTGGAGTAGTTATTTTAATATCAGAAAAAAGTAGACATGAGAGCAAAGAATATTACTAGGAGTACAGACTGAGAAGTGAAAAGAGAAAGAGATGGTCTATAATATAGTTAGAGATTTCAACAATGCCCTCATTAGATAATGGAACAAGTAGACAGAAAACAAGTAAAGGAAGCAGAAACTTGACCCACGCTAACAACCAACTTTACCTAACTGGCATTTATAGAACACTCCAATCAGCAACAGCAAAATACACATTCTCTTCAAGTGTACTGGAACATCTATGAAAATAGACCATATTGTGCATCATAACTTTAAAAAAAATTACAACATAGGCTGGGGGCAGTGGCTCACAGCTGTAATCCCAGCACTTCGGGAGGCCAAGGTGGGCAGATCATCTGAGGTCAGGAGTTCTAGACCAGCCTGGCCAACATGGTGAAACCCCGTCTCTACTAAAAATACAAAAATTATCTGGGCGTGGTGGTGTGTCCCAGCTACTTGGGAGGCTGAGGTAAGAGAATTACTTGAACCTGGAAGGTGGAGGTTGCAGTGAGCTGAGATCACACCACTGCACTCCAGCCCGGGTGACAGAGCAAGACTCCATCTCAAAAAAAAAAAAAAAAAAAAAAAAAAAAAAATTACAACATAATGGGTGCTTTTTCCCGACTTTATGTTTTTGTTTGTTCCATTGAAGATTGGATGGCTGCATTTGGGTTTATTTATTAATATTTTTAAAATGACAATACTACCCAAAGCAATTTACAGACTCAATGTAATCTCTACCAATATACCAATGACATTCTTCATAGAAATAGGAAAAAAACATCCTTAAATGTACATAGGATGACAAGAGACCCCAAATAGCCAAAGCAATTTGAAAATAAATAACAAAACTGGAGACATCACACTCCCTGATTTCAAAATCAACTGCAAAGCTGTAGTAATCAAAACAGCATCATACTGGCATAAAAACTGACACATAAACCAGTGGAACAGAATAGAAAACCCACATGTAAATCCACATATTTACAGCCAATTTATCTTGAATGAAAGATCCAAGAACATACAGTGATAAAAGGACAGTTGCTTCAACAAATAATGCTGGGAAAACTGGATAATTATATGCAGAAGAATGAAACTCAACCCCTATCTCTCATCATACACAATAATCAAGTCAAAATAAATTAAATACTAAAATCTAAGACCTGAACTATAAAACTATTGGAAGAAAATATTGGGGAAATGCTCCAGGAAGTTGGTCTGGGCAAATACTATTTTCGTAAGACCTCAAAAGCACAGACGACAAAAGCAAAAATAAACAAATGGGATTCTATCTAGCTAAAAAACTTCTGTGCTGCAAAGGAAACAATCAAAAAACTGAAGAGATACCCACAAAACGGGAGAAAATATTTGCAAGCTACCTATCTGACAAGAGATTAAAAACTAGAATATATAAGGATCTCAGAAAACTTAATAGCAAAAAATAAATAATCCAATTTAAAAATGGACAAAAGATCTGAATAGACGTTTCTCAGAAGAAGACATACAAATGGTCAAGAGGCTTTTGAAAAAATGCTCAAAATCATTAACAATCAGGGAAATGCACATCAAAACTACAATTATATATCATCTCAACTCAGTTAAAATGGCTGTTACCCAAATGTTGGACAATAACAGATGCTGGTGACAATACAGTAAAAGGAGAGCCCTTGGACACTGTTGAGTGAAATGTAAATCAGTATGGGCACTATGCAGAACAGTGTGGAGATGATTCAGAAAGCTAAAAACAGAGCTACCATATGATCCAGCAATTGCACTATTGGGTATATATCTAAAATAAAATAAATCAATATATCCAACAGGTATCTGTACTCCTGTGTTTGTTACAGCACTACTTACAATAGCCAAAATATGGAATCAACCTAAGTGCCCATTAACAGATGAATGGATAAAGAAAATGTGGTATATGTATATCATGGAATATTATTCAGCCCTGGAAAATTACAAAATCTCTTTTTTTCTGTTTTTATTTGTTGTTGTTTGTTTTTTAATTTTTTTTAAGGCAGGGTCTTGCTCTGTTGCCCAAGCTGGAGTGCAGTAGCATGATCATGGCTCCCTGCAGCCTTGATCTCCTGGGCTCAAGGAATCTTCCTGCCTCAGCCGCCTAAATAGCTGGGACTACGGGATAATTTATTTTTTATATTTATTTTTTTGTAGAGACAGGGTCTCACTATGTTGCCCAGCCTGGTCTTGAACTCCTGGGCTCAAACAATCTTCCCACCTTACCCTCCCAAAGTGCTGGGATTACAGTCGTGAGTCACCATGCCAACCGAAATAATGAATTCTTGTCATTTGCAGCGACATGGATGGAACTGGAGGTCTTCGTTAAGTTAAACAAGCGCAAGCTCAGAAAGACAAATATCACATGTTCTCACTCACGTGTGGGCCTTAAAATAGTGGATCCCATGGAGTTAGAGAGTAGATTGGTGGTTACTAGAGGCTGGGAAGGGTAGGAGGAAGGGAGAGATGAAGAGAAGTTGATTAGGTATAAATATACAGTTAGATAGTAAAAATAAGACCTAGTGTTAGTACAATCAATGGGGTGACTTTAGTTTACAATATTGTATTTTTATTTCAAAATAGCTAGGAGTGAAAAATTTGAACAGTTCTAGCACAAAGAAAAGATGCATATCTAAGGTGATGGATATCCTAAGTACACTGATTTAATCTTTACAAACTATATGAATATATTAAATTATCACATGTATCCCAAAGCCATGTACATCTGTTATGCACCAGTAAATTTGTTTTTTTAAAAATATTTTGTCAAAAAAAATATTTTGTCTTGATTCTGAGTGTTATCTTTGGGGGAGTCCACATGATCAAAAACTCTGCAACCATAACCTCAAGTTTCTCTCTCCTTGTATCTTTTTAATGAATGTATTAATCAAATCTGAATCCATCTAGAAGGGGAATTGGAAGACATCTATGACTCTGACTTGTCTCTTGTAGCCAACAGATTTCCTCTTGAAGCTGTTTAAATAGAATTGGGGGACCACTTGAGATCCCTTTGAGACATACTCTTCTGTGACTCCTAAAATCATTTTCTGCATAATATTTAAAACTTTTCCTGGGGCTGGGCGCGGTGGCTCAAGCCTGTAATCCCAGCACTTTGGGAGGCCGAGACGGGCGGATCACGAGGTCAGGAGATCGAGACCATCCTGGCTAACATGGTGAAACCCCGTCTCTAGTAAAAATACAAGACAATTAGCCGGGCGAGGTGGCGGGCGCCTGTAGCCCCAGCTACTCGGGAGGCTGAGGCAGGAGAATGGCGTGAACCCGGGGGGGCGGAGCTTGCAGTGAGCCGAGATCGCGCCACTGCACTCCAGCCTGGGCAACAGAGTGAGACTCCGTCTCAAAAAAAAAAAAAAAACTTTTCCTGAAACCAGCTTCTGGAAATTATAATGCAGTGTCTTCTGGAGACTCCGAATTACAAAATTGGAGTCTTTCTAGGAGGCCAACAACGTGCTTTTCTCTTTATTAATTAGCTGTTCCCGAAAGGTTCGGTTCTACTCATCTTGTTTTCTGGTCTCACTGAATTTTGTATGAACTAAGAAATTTCACTAAACTTACATAAAGGCAGAAAGTATTTCTAGATGTGTATGTTGTCTTAGGAAAACATTGCTCATTGACAAGTTATAGATTTAAACTTATGGGATGGGTGGGATGATTGTCAAGCAAGGGATGGAAACTCGTGGTTGGTAATGAAGATGTTTGTCTGGCTGCCAAAAGGATTTTATTTTTGTTACATTAGAACAAGAAACAGGTTTAAATTGTACACAATCCAAGCTACATATTCATTAGGAGTGATACGGAGAAGTGGAGGCATTGTGAACTGAAGCAGGAACAGTTTCTTAGCATTAACTTGGTCATTGGCTATGTTAAAATCACTCTCCTTAGAGCCATTATTATAACTAAGTTTTAACTATAAAGCTAAAAATTAAAGAGGGGAGATATTGAATATAAAAAATAAAGGCCTGTGGTGGGGTGGGATACAAAAAACCTTTAACATAGGTCTCAGTAACAGCCCTTTTGGGGGCCAACAGTTGTTCCTTTCCTTGGACCTCAGTGCTAAATACATTAAGAAAATATACTTCAAAAAACTTTGAAATTGGCAGGATGCTGTGGCTCACCCCTGTAATCCCAACACTTTGGGAGGTTAAGGCAGGAGGATCGCTTGAGGCTAGGAGTTTAAGACCAACCTGGGCAACATAGTGAGACCCTGTCTCTACAAAACAATAAAAAAATTTGCTGGGCATGGTAGCATGCAACCGTAGTCCCAGCTACTCAAGAGGCTGAGGTAGCAGGATCACTTGAGCTCAAGAATTAGAGGCAGTGAGCCATAACTGTGCCACTGTACTTCAGCCTGGGTAAACAGAAAGAGACTCAGTCTCTGAAAAAAAAAATATTTGCAGTTTCAGATGGTGGGTATAGTAAAAGCCCAGACATCACCACTATGCAATATATCCATGTAACACAACTGCACTTGTACACTTAAATCTATAAAAATAAAATTTAAAAAATTATATGAAGCTTTTAATAGTTCCAGAGGTTAAAGGTTTGTTTGGTATTTGTTCTGACTGCAGAAGGGCTCCTTCTAGCTTTCTTTTTCCCAGTTTCTCTCCAGCAAACTAGCTGGTCTACAGTTTAGCCTATATGTCCAATGTATCCTTCAGTTTTCTCCTAATTGCCTTTCACTACAGTCTCCATTGTTTTTGAGAGCACCCCTAGGCTTGAACTTCTCCATACTTTGTTGCAAATGAAGTCAGTTACCTTGGGGAATGATCTGATGCTGTCTTTTCCATGGTCTGCTTCTCTCTTGGGCAAAATCTCTTAAGCTATGGTTCTAGTTCTTGGTGTGAGAACAAGGCATACTTTTCTCTGAGGAATGACCCTATATTAGTTGCTGAGTGCTTGGTAGAGGGGTGATGGCAGTGGCCCCAGGTCTCCTCAGCTTGCATTTTTCAGCATGGACCACTGCTCCATTAGCCAGATCAAGAGAACTTGAGGCCACAGTACTCTCAGCAGTGCTATGCCCAAGTTAGAGTCTCCATGCCATAAGTGAGGGCTGGGAGCAAGAAAGGAAGAAACTCTCAGCCAAAGTTGCTTAGAATTTAGCTCAGCAACAGGTAGCTTATTCCTGGATGAGAAATGCTGATGTGGTGCCTTTCCCAGGAAGACAGCTCTTCAACTGGGAGATGGGGGAAGAGAGAGCCCTGTGCTCTTGGTTGCACACATCTAGAATAGAGTTTCTGTTTCACTGAGCTGGGGGATGGGTGGGAATGGTTCTCGATTTAAATATTCTAGCCTCTTGCTTTCTTACTCAGTTTTAGATTTTCTTCAATACATTTTTTCTTGAATAAATTTTTTTAACTTTATGTATGCCCATAGGAGCATTTTCAGAAACTTTATTTTGTTGTTTCAAAAATAAATTTTAGACCCATAGTGGCTCACACCTGTAATCCCAGCACTTAGGGAGGCAAAGGTATGAAGATAGCTTGAGCCCAGGAGTTTGGGACCAGGCTGGGCAACATAGCCAGACCTCATTCTCCACAGAAAGGAAAAATAATAATAATAAATTTCTGTTTCACTGAAGAGCAGGTCTGCAGAGTTCCTCATGTTTTCATATCAGAAGTGAAACCTCTAGTAGCTTTTTTGTAGATTCATCAGATAATATGCTTAAATGATTATGTCCTATAGGAAGAAAGACCATTTTAATTCTTCCTGTGCAATATGGATGCTCTTTTTTCTTTCTTTATTGCACTGAGTAGACTTCACATATAATGTTGAATAGACATGGTGAAAGCAGACACCATTGTCTTGTTCCTGATCTTAGGGAGAAAGCGTTCAGTCTTTCAACATTAGATATGATGAGAGGTGTAGGTTTTTCCTAGATGAAATTTATCAATTTTGAGAAGTTTTCTTCTACTCCTAGTTTGCTAAAATTTTTAACAGGAATGTCAGAATTTTTCAGTTGTTCTTTCTGTGTCTATTAGGCTAGTTATATAATTGTTCTTTTTAGTGTGTTGATACAGTAAATAACAATGATTGATTTACATATGTTTAGGCCAACCTTCATTCTCATGATAAATGTCACTTCTATCTTAATTACTATATATTTATGACAGGTTTGATATCTGGTAATATAAGTCATCCAGCCTTGTTATTTTCAAGATTATCTTGAGTATTCATGGCCTTTCAAATTTCTAGATAAATTTTATAATCAACTTATCATTTTCTGAGGAAAAAAATCTACTTAGTTTGGCTTCATATTGAATATATAAGTAAACTTGTGGCGTTTTAAAAAATCTTTATAATACTGAATGTTCTAATTCATAAATTAGTATATTCCTCTTTATTTTATTCTGTAATTTCTCTCAATAATGTTTTGGCCTTTTCACTTTCGAGGTCTTACATATTTTTGCTTGATCTATGCCTTGAGATATGATTTTTCATGCCATTTAAAAAATTTGTTCTTCAATATAGGAGGATTAGGGCAAAAAAAAGGATAAAATAAAATTTGTTATAGCTATGTAGAGATACGATTGGTTTTGCACATTGCCCTTGTATCTAGAAGCCTTCTTGTACTGACTTATTAATTCTGACATTTGTCTACAATTTCTTTTAGATTTTCTGCATACAAATTCATATCATCTTCAATTACAGTAGAACAGAAGAAGTAATAGCAGCTATCCTTCTTTTGTTTCTTATTTCAGTGGAAAGCTTTTGATATTTCACCATTAATAATGGAATTTGTTGTAGGTTTACTTTGTAAATTTTTTTATATGATTTAAGGAAGTTCTTTTCTCTTTCTAGTGTGCTGGCAAATGTAAGAATAAACTGCATTTTATCAAATGCTTATTTCTATACCTATCAAGATTACCATGTGATTTTTTTTTCCATTTTTCTGTTCTTACAATGAATTAAATTTATATCATGAATTAATTAAATTATGAATGATAAACCACCCTTGCATTCCATAAATAAACTGTTTGATCATGATGCATTATTTTATATATCATTGTATTTCACTTACTAGTATTTTCTTTGAAATTTTGCATCACTTTTAATGATAGACATTGATCTATCATTTTCCTTTTTTTGCAATGTCTTCGTTTCAGTTTTGATAATAAATGTAAATATTTATATAAATATAAATATAAAATCCCATTTATTTTCAGTCTTTCTGTTTTTCTAATGTAGAAAAAGCTATACATTTCATCTAAACAGTGATTTAGCTGCATTCAAAATCCAGCTGAATTATATCATTTTAAAAATATCATTTTATCTGATTTGTAATGTGTATATTTCTCCTTTTGCATCTCTCAATTTTTACACATACACATTTATAATATTAACTGCATAAGATCGATTGTGATATTTTTGTCTGATTA
The DNA here is from genome assembly GCF_003255815.1 of Theropithecus gelada. Lineage (NCBI taxonomy): Eukaryota > Metazoa > Chordata > Mammalia > Primates > Cercopithecidae > Theropithecus > Theropithecus gelada. The sequence goes on along the minus strand of NC_037689.1, from coordinate 149,860,796 downwards.
GCTCCTTTATCATTTTGAAGATCACTCTTTATTTTGATATTGCTTTTTGCCCTAAAGTGTATGTTGACTACAATCAGTCAAGCTACACTTCTTTTTGGAAAGTGGTGGGGGTGAAGTTAGTGTTTGCGTTGTTCATCTTCATCCATCCTTTGTTTTCACACTTTATGTGTCCTTATATTTAAATGTTTCTCTTCTTAGCAGCTGACAGTTGGATTTTGTTGTTTTATTCAGTTTGAAATTCTTAGCCTTTTAGTTGGAGTGCTTAGCTTAATTACATTTAAAGTAATTTATCAAAAAATTGTTCATATCACCTTAATATTTATTTTCTACTTGCCCACTTTCTGATGTTCCTTTTTGTCTTGTTTCTTGCCTTTTATTGGTTTAATTAAATTGTTATTTAATTTACATATGTGTGTGTGTGTGTGTGTGTGTACAGCAGCTAGCCTCCTTATCTGTGGTTTCTGCATCTGTAGATTCAACCAACCATGGATTAAAAATATTTGAAAAAAATTGCATGCATACTAAACATGTATGGATTTTATTGTTGTTATTGCCTAAAGAACACAGTTTAACAACTATTTCCATGCCAGTTACATTGTATTAGGTATAATAAATAATCTAGAGATGATTTAAAGTATACGGGAGGATGTGCATAGGTTATATGCAAATACCATGCCATTTTACATAGGGAACTTGAGCACGTATGGATTTTGGTATCTACAGGAAGTTCTAGAACTAATCCCCCACAGATAGCAAGGGATAACGGCATAGTACATTTTGACTGTATGTTTTATGTTGTAAAAGAACAAAAGAGCATTCAAATGATATTATCTTCCACCAGGATATTTCACCCTTTCTTCTTCTGGGCAAGTGAAGTAAGAGACCAATCAACTCAATTCAGAGACTGATCTAAGTTGAGGCTTGGATTCAGTTTTGATAAGACTCAATTCACTTCCCATTCTGCTATGTTCCTAGGTTGTAGCCCTCCAAGGCTTTTAACCTAAATCTTCTTTGGTCTCTTCTCCTTAGCACTGAAATAGAGATTGTTGTGCCATTCAAATGTTATCTGCTTATCTCCTTAGCCTTCTACTTTCAAACATCTCCAATTTTTTTCAAAGGCCTGAGAAACTATCCATGTGGTTGGGACCCCTCTAATCTGCAATTTTGTCGTTGTATCCCCATTTGAACTCCAATTTTCTTCTGGCTTCTCTGTCTCCCTGCAGTGGCCTCTTTTCAGTTGTCAGATATGGACTCAGCCTCTTTCTTTGCCTAGAACTGATCGGTGGCCTAAGGTGAAAAGTGATAGTAGATCTTTTCTAAGGCTTTCAACTCTTGCTTTTTTTTTTGTTTTCAGTCCTCCTCTCCCTGATGAGTATTTGTTTCATAAGCACTGCAAGGCTACAGGATATTTTGTTCTCCTTTTCTGAATTTTTTGGCCTGCCTCTTCAGCCTCTTGTGCAACCTCAGAATTCAGCAAATGTCCTGTGAGAAAAGCTGCCATGTATATAAATTTCTCAATTCTTCAATTTTATTATACCAGTCTCATGTATCCACTAAAAGCTTTGGTGCTTTCTACCAGTACCACACCCAGATCTTTGGCCTCTAAGCAATGACAAAGATCACAAAATTGCCCCGGGGAAGAAAAACAATGGCCAATTCTCAGCTCACAGTTCTTATCCAAATGATTCTACTACATGTAGTAATCTACACAAGATTGGCTTGTGCAAAGGGAGTTGTGATGGGTGGATAATGTATGCCATTAGGAAGAAATTTTCAGTAAGTAGCATGATTAAAGTTGCTGAATTTGAATTCCAAAGCCTCCAAAGAGAATTTCTGACCATAAAATTTTAAAATGAGAAGCAAGATGATGCTTGTGGGTTAAAGCAAAAACACTCTAGGACCTGGGTCCTGTTCATTGTAAGGCAGCTTTTGTCTACTCAGGCCTCTGCGTTGGCATGGATCTTTGCCCCTTCAAACAGGGTTTGCACCAGAAAACAGGACTTTTACAGGCAGGCAGACCAAGAGGTCAGTCCGGTCTCTGCCAGGTGTTCTAGCTGTCTAATCATGGAGCACTTTCTTGCTTTTCCCAAGTCTGTTTTCTCATCTGTAAAAAAAGGGTTGAGATATCTTGCCAAGTTGTTCTGAGGATTAAGAAAATAAATTGTGTAAATAACCTATCAAATAGATGCTCAGTAAGTAGGACTTTGTTTTCTTCCCTTTCTTCCACCTAAGTACTGGGAAAGAACGTGCTTGGGAAACTGCTTGCTGTAACTGAAATAATGAACACAAGGTGGACAGAAAGGGCACAATCTCTCCCAATTAGCAATCTTAGCATAACTTTTTTTGAGAAACAGTTTTCATTCTCCACCAGGAAAAGGAACACAGGGAATGAATTAGTGGTTGTAGGCATTCTGTCTTCTATGAATTATGAAGAGAGAAGCCATATTAATAAGATAACTGAAAAGTCACATTAGTAAGATATTTGACAGAACAATGTTTGTAGTATTGGATAAGAAACAGCACACAGAATTGTTTTCAAATTGAAAAGCAGATGTGATCTTGTGTTTAAGAAAGACTCCTTTGACATTCAGGAGATAACTACAGCATTTTGATGGGCTGTTTTGATTTCTAGCTAAAAGGAAGTTAAATAGAAAATGAGTCATCAAGTTAATGGGCATAGTGGTGAATTAAAGAAGATGTGTGGTGGTGTAACACACCAACTCAAAACTTGGCTGATGGGGCACTTGACTCTTCAGAGAAAACTTCAGTGACTAAATGTAGATTTATTTAACATTAATTAGGTGTATATTAAAATCTAAAGATAAGTTTATTATTGAGGGGATTCCAGGTTATTATTGATTATACTACATCAGGGGTTTGGTAGCCATTGGAGTGGTATGAAGAGTCATGGACTGAGAGAAGGAGACTTTAGTTATAGCTCTACCAGCATGACTTGTCAACTTTAGTCAAATCTCTTCCTGTCCTTTTACTTGTTGAGCTGTAAATGAGTTTAGATTTCACCTCCTTCATTCTTTAGCTTGATGATTCTAAACTGGTAAATCTATTGTTTCACTGCTGTACTTGGGCCCCTACTGTTCAATAGTTGGCTGCTATGAAATTAAGTGTGGTATTTGATATTTACTTTACCAAGGAGTGTACTCTGTGTGTCCCTGGGCAAACACTTTCATGGAATTTCAACTCATTACTGAATTACTCTACATCGCAGAACACTTCCAGTTGAAGTGCCTGTTAAATCATAAGATGTCCATGAGCTGGTTAGTGAGGTACAGAATGTTAACTCATGAAGAAACCCAATCTTTTTTCTGAACCAGCCTCTCTTCGAGGATGATAATCCCTTTTGTAGCATTGCTGATACTTAGCTATCTAGCTTCTGCTTGATTACCTCTAATAAGTGAGTTAGTGCTCCCACTTTAAACCTTCCTAAGAAGTTCTGTAGATGGTCCCTTTTAATTCATGGTGCCAGTTTTAATTATGGAAGAGTTGGCTTTTTTTTTTTTTCCTTCCAAAGTCTATTTTTATGTGATGAGCCTCTGGAAATTTGAGGGGAATTCTATCTTCAGTGTCTTCAAGTGTCCTTCATGCTTTCTGGTTTCGGGGTGTTTCACAGTCCTGATCAATGTCTTCTCAGTCAACATTCCTCAAACTGTGTTCCACTGAATATTAACATCCTGTGAGAAATCAACAAGTGATCCAGTGTTTTGAAAAACAAAATTGTTTTGTCAAATGTTTAGGTAGCTTAACAAAGTCAAATGGATTTTTTAAAAAAATTTATTTATTATTATTATACTTTAAGTTGTAGGGTACATGTGCATAACGTGCAGGTTTGTTACATATGTATACTTGTGCCATGTTGGTGTGCTGCACCCATCACCTCGACATTTACATCAGGTATAAATCCCAATGCAATCCCTCCCCCCTCCCCCCTCCCCATGATAGGCCCCGGTGTGTGATGTTCCCCTTCCCATGTCCAAGTGATCTCATTGTTCAGTTCCCACCTATGAGTGAGAACATGCGGTGTTTGGTTTTCTGTTCTTGTGATAGTTTGCTAAGAATGATGGTTTCCAGCTGCATCCATGTCCCTACAAAGGACACAAACTCATCCTTTTTTATGGCTGCATAGTATTCCATGGTGTATATGTGCCACATTTTCTTAATCCAATCTGTCACTGATGGACATTTGGGTTAAGAAAAAAACAAACAACCCCATCAAAAAGTGGGCAAAGGATATGAACAGACATTTCTCAAAAGAAGACATTCATACAGCCAACAGACACATGAAAAAATGCTCATCATCACTGGCCATCAGAGAAATGCAAGTCAAATGGATTTTTAATGCAAGACTACAAAGATTCCTTTTTATGTTGATAGTAATTATGAGTACATAGGAAACAGGTTTTTTTTATTATTATACTTTAAGTTCTAGGGTACATGTGCACAACGTGCAGGTTTTTTACATATGTATACATGTGCCATGTTGGTGTGCTGCACCCATTAACTCGTGATGTACATTAGGCATATTTCCTAATGCTATCCCTCCCCACTCCCCCCACCCCACAACAGGTCTTGGCAATGCGGACTCTTTTTTGGTTCCATGTGAACTTTAAAGTAGTTTTTTCCAATTCTGCGAAGAAAGTCATTGGTAGCTTGATGGGAATGCCATTGAATCTATAAATTACCTTGGGCAGTATGGCCATTTTCACGATATTGATTCTTCCTATCCATGAGCGTGGAATGTTCTTCCATTTGTTTGTGCCCTCTTTTATTTCGTTGAGCAGTGGTTTGTAATTCTCCTTGAAGAGGTCCTTCACATCCCTTGTAAGTTGGATTCCTAGGTATTTTATTCTCTTCAAAGCAATTGTGAATGGGAGTTCACTCATTATTTGGCTCCCTGTTTGTCTGTTATTGGTGTATAAGAAAGCTTGTGATTTTTGTACATTGATTTTTTATCCTGAGACTTTGCTGAAGTTGCTTATCAGCTTAAGGAGATTTTGGGCTGAGACGATGGGGTTTTCTCAATATACAATCATGTAATCTGCAAACAGGGATTATTTGACTTCCTCTTTTCCTAATTGAATACCCTTTATTTCTTTCTCCTGCCTGATTGCCCTGGCCAGAACTTCCAACAGTATGTTTTTTTTTTTTTCAAACACTATGTTGAGTAGGAGTGGTGAGAGAGGGCATCCCTGTCTTGTGCCAGTTTTCAAAGGGAATGCTTCCAGTTTTTGCCCATTCAATATGATATTGATTGTGGGTTTGTCATAAATAGCTCTTATTATTTTGAGATACATCTCATCAATACCTAGTATATTGAGAATTTTTAACATGAAGAGCTGTTGAATTTTGTCGAAGGCCTTTTCTGCATCTATTGAGATAATCATGTGGTTTTTGTCTTTGGTTCTGTTTATATGGTGGATTACGTTTATTGATTTGCATATGTTGAACCAGCCTTGCATCCCAGGGATGAAGCTAACTTGATTGGGGTGGATAAGCTTTTTGATGTGCTGCTGGATTCAGTTTGCCAGTATTTTATTGAGGATTTTTGCATCGATGTTCATCAGGAATATTGGTCTAAAATTCTCCTTTTGTGTTGTGTCTCTGCCAGGCTTTGGTATCAGAAAGATGCTGGCCTCATAAAATGAGTTAGGGAAGATTCCCTCTTTTTCTATTGATTGGAATAGTTTCAGAAGGAATGGTACCAGCTCCTCCTTGTACCTATGGCAGAATTAAGCTGTGAATCCGTTTGGTCCTGGACTTTTTTTGGTTGCCAGGCTTTTAATTATTGCCTCAATTTCAGAGCCTGCACTTGGTTTATTCAGGGATTCAACTTCTTCCTGGTTTACTCTTGGGAGGATGTATGTGTCCAGGAATTCGTCCATTCTTTCTATATTTTCTAGTTTATTTGCATAGAGGTGTTTATAGTATTCTCTTATAGTAGTTTGTATTTCTGTGGCATCAGTGGTGATATCCCCTTTATCAATTTTATTGTTTGTATTTGATTCTTCTCTCTTTTCTTCTTTATTTGTCTTGCTAGCAGTCTATCAATTTTGCTGATCTTTTCAAAAAACCAGCTCCTGGATTCATTGATTTTTTTTGAAGGGTGCTTTGTGTCTCTATCTCCTTCAGTTCTGCTCTGATCTTAGTTATTTCTCGCCTTCTGCTAGCTTTTGAATGTGTTTGCTCCTACTTTTCTAGTTCTTTTAAATGTGATGTCAATTTTAGATCTTTCCTGCTTTCTCTTGGGGCATTTAGTGCTATAAATTTCCCTCTACACACTGCTTTAAATATGTTCCAGAGGTTCTGGTATGTTGTGTCTTTGTTTTCCTTGGTTTCAAAGAACATCTTTTTTTCTGCCTTCATTTCGTTATGTACCCAGTCGTCATTCAGGAGTAGGTTGTTCATTTTCCATGTAGTTGAGTGGTTTTGAGTGAGTTTCTTAGTTCTGAGTTCTAGTTTGATTGCACTGTGGTTTGCGAGACACTTTGTTATAATTTCTATTGTTTTACATTTGCTGAGTGCTTCCAACTATGTGTTCAATTTTGGAATAAGTACGATGTGGTGCTGAGAAGAATGTATATTCTATTGATTTGGGTTGGAGAGTTCTGTAGATGTCTATTAGGTCTGCTTGGTGCAGAGCTGAGTTCAATTCCTGGATATCCTTGTTAGCTTTCTGTCTCATTGATCTGTGTAATGTTGACAGTGGGGTGTTTAAGTCCCCCATTATTATTGTATGGGAGTCTAAGTCTCTTTGTAAGTCTCTAAGGACTTGCTTTATGAATCTGGGTGCTCCTGTATCGGGTGCATGTATATTTTGGGTAGTTAGCTCTTCTTGTTGAATTGACCCCTTTACCATTATGTAGGCCTTCTTTGTCTCTTTTGATTTTTGTTGGTTTAAAGTCTGTTTTATCAGAGACTAGGATTGCAACCCCTGATTTTTTGTTCTCCATTTGCTTGGTAGATCTTTCTCCATCCCTTTATTTTGAGCCTATGTGTGTTCTGCACGTGAGATGGGTCTCCTGAATACAGCACACTGATGGGTCTTGACTCTATCCAATTTGCCAGTCTGTGTCTTTTAATTGGAGCATTTAGCCCATTTACAGTTGAGGATAATATTGTTATATGTGAATTTGATCCTGTCATTATGACGTTAGCTGGTTATTTTGCCCATTAGTTGATGCAGTTTCTTCCTAGCATTGATGGCCTTTACAATTTGTCATGTTTTTGCAGTGGTTGGTACCGGTTGTTCCTTTCCATGTTAATACTTCCCTCAGGAGGTCTTGTAAGGCAGGCCTGGTGGTGACAAAATCTCTCAGCATTTGTGTGTCTGTAAAGGATTTTATTTCTCCTTCACTTATGAAGCTTAGTTTGGCTGGATATGAAATTCTGGGTTGAAAATTCTTTTCTTTAAGAATGTTGAATATTGGCCCCCACTCTTCTGGCTTGTAGAGTTTCTGCCAAGAGATCCGCTGTTAGTCTGATGGGCTTCCCTTTGTGGATAACCCAACCTTTCTCTCTGGCTGCCCTTAACATTTTTTCCTTCATTTCTACTTTGGTGAATCTTACAATTATGTGGTTTGGAGTTGGTCTTCTCGAGGAGTATCTTTGTGGCATTCTCTGTATTTCCTGAATTTGAATGTTGGCCTGCCTTGCTAGGTTGGGATGTTCTCCTGGATAATATCCTGAAGAGTGTTTTACAACTTGATTCCATTCTCTCATCACTTTCAGATACACCAGTCAGATGTAGATTTGATCTTTTCACATAGTCCCATGTTTCTTGGAGGCTTTGTTCTTTTTACTCTTTTTTCTCTAACCTTGTCTTCTCACTTCATTTCTTTAATTTGATCTTCAATCACTGGTACCCTTTCTTCCACTTGATCAAATTGGCTACTGAAGCTTGTACAGGCATCATGTAGTTCTCGTGCCATGATTTTCAGCTCCAGCAGGTCATTTAAGGTCTTCTTTACACTGTTTCTTCTCATTAGTCATTCGTCTAATCTTTTTTCAAGGTTTTTAGCTTCTTTGCGATGGGTTCACACATCTTCCTTTAGCTTGGAGAAGTTTGTTATTACTGATTGTCTGAAGCCTTCTTCTCTCTACTCATCAAAGTCATCCTCCATCCAGCCTTGTTCCATTGCTGGCGAGGAGCTGTGTTCCTTTGGAGGAGAAGAGGTGTTCTGATTTTTAGAATTTTCAGCTTTTCTGGTCTGTTTTCTCCCCATCTTTGTGGTTTTATCTACCTTTGATCTTTGATGATGGTGACGTACACATGGGGTTTTTGTGTGGATGTCCTTTCTGTTTGTTAGTTTTCCTTCTAACAGTCAGGACCCTCAGCTACAGGTCTGTTGGAGTTTGCTGGAGGTCCACTCCAGACTCTGTTTGCCTGCGTATCACCAGCGGAGGCTGCAGAACAGCAAATATTGCAGAACGACAAATGTTGCTGCCTGATCCTTCCTCTGGAAGCTTCGTCTCAGACTGTCACCTGGCTGTATGAGGTGTCAGTCGGCCCCTACTGAGAGGTGTCTCCCAGTTAGGCTACTAGGGGGTTAGGAACCCACTTGAGGAGGCAGTCTATTGGTTCTCAGATCTCAAACTCCATGCTGGGAGAACCACTACTGTCTTCAAACCTCAGTTGGAAATGCAGGAATCATCCATCTTCTGCGTGACTCACGCTGGGAGCTGTAGACTGGAACTGTTCCTATTCAGACATCTTGCAACCTCCAGGAAACAGTTTTCATATGTAGCCTTTCTGACCATGGAACTTTTTCTCCCCTCCACAAAACACCTAGTCACTTGTCACTTGGGATACAAGTCATCCATAGATCAGCTTGGGAAATGCTGCTCTGTAGTCTACCAGTTTTATTAATATCCAGCTTAAATTGTGTTATCTAGTAAAGAACAAAATACTCTGGATGCTTTCAAGCTATCTCACAGAACAACAGGGACTATCACCTCTGACATTTTACACATCACACTTCCATTAATGTAACCTAAAAATAAAATTGGCCTATTTGGTGATGGCATTGCCAACTTGGCTTACCTTAATGCTTTTTGATCAATTAAAATCTAGCAGATTTTTTTTACAACCATTGGCCAGCCAATCTCCTCAATCCTATGTACCATAGTATTTATTTTTGGACACAAATGCAGGAATTTCTATTTATCCCTATTAAATTTATCCTTATATGTTATACTCTAATAATTCCAATCCACATAAAGCTTTCTATTTCTGTTATTCAATATATTGACTATCATTTTTATCTATATCATTGAATCATGTCTTCTACGTCTTTATTTTTAGTATAATTATTTAAGGACAAAGCCTAGTATTAACCATTAGAGACTATATCAGTGTTTTATATTGACCTACTAAGCAGAGTCTTTGGATATATTTTAACCAGTTATGAAGCCATATAAATATTCTCTAATCTATTTAATTTTTCCATGTAGCATAATGGACACATGATATAGTCTGTCAGTGCCTTGATGAAATTCAGATACACAATGCCAACAACTTCTCTCTTTGATGTGAAATGTGTGGCAATTTTATTTTCCATAACAGTTAGGCTTGGCATAATTTGTTTTTAGTGAGTCCATGGTACCTCTTGCTAGTAATTATCTCTTTTTCCAAAGCTTATGTATTTTTGTTTACCAGTCTAACCCAGAATTTTACTACCAATTGATATTAGCCTTAATAAAGAAAGTATTCTATATAACTAATTAAGCCTATCTTCCCAAGGTATTGATAATGACACAGCACAGTTAAAGTAAGAACATTCTCTTTGGTATTGGGCTAATTTTTCAGCCTCTCTGTTGTCTGATTCCATCAACAAATAAATGAGCATCATAACTTCCACCACTGCCACAGGGATGTTGATTGATTAAATCATTAATTAAGTCATTTATTAAGTTCATTCTATAAGGCAGATACTCTGCTAAGTGCTCTGGGGATGAGAGGATGGATAAGACATAGTATTTTTCTTAAAATCATATAAATTAGAAATTGTAGCTCAATGAGACAAAGGGCTAGTTTCCAAAGCTAAGCTGTTTGAATTATGTTAAGGGAAGCAAATGTATCCTTAGTCTCTTAAGAGTTTCTTTGTTCTATTTTCTCTAAATACAGATTTTATGCCCAGGTAGACTCTGTGTTTTAGTTTCCTTAAAAAAGACCAGTGTAGGCCAGGCACAGTGGCTCACACCTGTAATCCCAGCACTTTGGGAAGCCAAGGTGGGTGGATCATGAGGTCAGGAGATTGAGACCATCCTGGCTAACATGGTGAAACCCCATTTCTACTAAAAAATACCAAAAAAAAAAAAAATAGCTGGGTGTGGTGGCAGGCACCTGTAGTCCCAGCTACTCGGGAGGCTGAGGCAGGAGAATGGCGTGAACCCGGGAGGCAGAGCTTGCAATGAGCCAAGATTGCATCACTGCACTCAAGCCTGGGCGATAGAGCGAGACTCCATATCAAAAAACAAAAACAAAAGCAAAACAAAACAAAACAAAAAAAACCAAACCAGTGTAAATCAGTATTAAGCACACAAGCATGATTAGAGAAAAGGTTGGTGTGTTAATATTTTTTAACAGAAAATTACAATTTAATCCTCTCATTACAAAAGTTGCTTCAAAGAATGTGAAGAAAAGAATATATCTGATAATATATTACTCATTTATAAGCTGCTACTAGTGCAGAAGGAATTCTTTCTTTAATTGGAAGAAAAAACAAAGAGATTCCCAGGATCCTTGTTACCCTTCATGAATGCTGGCAGGGCACTTTCACGTCCATTTAGTCCTTAGTTTTATGTAATATTGTGTTCTCAAAATATTGCTGGGAAAGTGAGAAGGTTACAGAAGGTAAAACTCAGGCTCATAGAAGAGAGGAAACTTTCCTATTCAAGGAATAGAACATTGGCCTCTTGAATTCCAGTCCAGGGTGTTTACTGATCCCCTGCTTCTTCTTGTACTAGAGCTGACATTCAATATAAAGTAAAAAATAAAAGTAAGACAGATTAAACAAACAAACAAAAATGCTCGGAATGGGTATGAGTGCAACGCTGAATGGTATCCCACTCCAAAGAATTCAGTAGTGGTTGATGGAGACAAAGACATTAAGACATTAAGACATTAAGATGACTAATTAAGAGTTGACTTTGAGGCCGGGCCCATTGGCTCATGCCTGTAATCCCAGCACTTTGGGAGGCTGAGGTGGGCGAATCACGAGGTCGAGAGATCGAGAACATCTTGGTCAACATGGTGAAACCCTGTCTCTACTAAAAATACAAAAATTAGCTGGGCATGGTGGTGCGCACCTGTAGTCCCAGCTACTCGGGAGGCTGAGGCAGGAGAATCATTTGAACCCAGGAGGCAGAAGTTGCAGTGAGCCAAGATTGCGCCATTGCACTACAGTCTAGGCAACAAGGGTGAAACTCCATCTCAAAAAAAAAAAAAAAAAAAGTTGACTTTATTTATTTAAAATCATTTATTGTGGTGAAATTCATCCATCTCTTCTAGGTTTTCTAGATTATGCAAGTAAAGATGTTCATACTAGCTTTAAATGACCTTTTGTATTTCTGTGGTGTCAGTTGTAACATCTCCAATTTCATTTCTTTTTTTTTTTTGGTTTATGAAGGTAGGTTCATTTATTTATGGAAATGTTAAGGTAAAAAGTCTTAAGTAAGGTAATGCATGGAACATCATAGTTAGTATTTTCTGGCTCTGGAAACCTGAATCTGCAAATACAATCAATCAAGTCAGCCTTCAACGTGGCAAACTTTACACAATTTGCAGAATATACATTCCTTTAATCATTCAAACATGATTTTTCTTAAAACTACCAAAACAGATTACAAGGCATAATTTTGTTTTAGGTAATACCTAATAAAATGAAATCCTTATGTAAATAAACCTTGACTGTTAGAAATCATTTTTAGTCTTCAATGTGTAACAAATATAGGATTTTAAAAAATATTTATTAATTAATTAATTAATTTATTTTTTATACTCTATCATACCCTTTCTTTCTTTTTTTTTTTTTTAAATACAGAGGATTTATTTGAATGTGGCTTTTGTTGCAAACATTATTTATTTATTTATTTATTATTATTATTATACTTTAAGTTCTAGGGTACATGTGCATAACGTGCAGGTTTGTTACATATGTATACTTGTGCCATGTTGGTGTGCTGCACCCATCAACTCGTCAGCACCCATCAACTCGTCATTTACATCAGGTATAACTCCCAGTGCAATCCCTCCCGCTTCTCCCCTCCCCGTGATAGGCCCCGGTGGGTGATGTTCCCCTTCCCGAGTCCAAGTGATCTCATTGTTCAGTTCCCACCTATGAGTGAGAACATGCGGTGTTTGGTTTTCTGTTCTTGCAATAGTTTGCTGAGAATGATGGTTTCCAGCTGCATCCATGTCCCTACAAATGAACTCATCCATTTTTAATGGCTGCATAGTATTCCATGGTGTATATGTGCCACATTTTCTTCATCCAGTCTGTCACTGATGGACATTTGGGTTGATTCCAAGTCTTTGCTATTGTGAATAGTGCCGCAATAAACATACGTGTGCATGTGTCTTTATAGCAGCATGATTTATAATCCTTTGGGTATATACCCAGTAATGGGATGGCTGGGTCATATGGTACTTCTAGTTCTAGATCCTTGAGGAATCGCCATACTGTTTTCCACAATGGTTGAACTAGTTTACAATCCCACCAACAGTGTAAAAGTGTTCCTATTTCTCCACATCCTCTACAGCACCTGTTGTTTCCTGACTTTTTAATGATTGCCATTCTAACTGGTGTGAGATGGTATCTCATTGTGGTTTTGATTTGCATTTCTCTGATGGCCAGTGATGATGAGCATTTTTTCATGTGTCTGTTGGCTGTATGAATGTCTTCTTTTGAGAAATGTCTGTTCATATCCTTTGCCCACTTTTCGATGGGGTTGTTTGTTTTTTTCTTGTAAATTTGTTTGAGTTCTTTGTAGATTCTGGATATTAGCCCTTTGTCAGATGAGTAGATTGCAAAACTTTTCTCCCATTCTGTAGGTTGCCTGTTCACTCTGATGGTAGTTTCTTTTGCTGTGCAGAAGCTCTTTAGTTTAATTCGATCCCATTTGTCAATTTTGGCTTTTGTTGCCATTGCTTTTGGTGTTTTAGACATGAAGTCTTTGCCCATGCCTATGTCCTGAATGGTATTACCTAGGTTTTCTTCTAGGGTTTTTATGGTATTAGGTCTAACATTTAAGTCTCTAATCCATCTTGAATTAATTTTCGTATAAGGAGTAAGGAAAGGATCCACTTTCAGCTTTCTACTTATGGCTAGCCAATTATCCCAGCACCATTTATTAAATAGGGAATCCTTTCCCCATTTCTTGTTTTTCTGAGGTTTGTCAAAGATCAGATGGCTGTAGATGTGTGGTATTATTTCTGAGGACTCTGTTCTGTTCCATTGGTCTATATCTCTGTTTTGGTAGCAGTATCATGCTGTTTTGGTTACTGTAGCCTTGTAGTATAGTTTGAAGTCAGGTAGTGTGATGCCTCCAGCTTTGTTCTTTTGACTTAGGATTGTCTTGGCAATGTGGGCTCTTTTTTGGTTCCATATGAAGTTTAAAGCAGTTTTTTTCTCATTCTGTGAAGAAACTGATTGGTAGCTTGATGGGAATGGCATTGAATCTATAAATTACCTTGGGCAGTGTGGCCATTTTCATGATATTGATTCTTCCTATCCATGAGCATGGTATGTTCTTCCATTGGTTTGTGTCCTCTTTTATTTCACTGAGCAGTGGTTTGTAGTTCTCCTTGAAGAGGTCCTCTACATCCCTAGTAAGTTGGATTTCTAGGTATTTCATTCTCTTTGAAGCTATTGTGAATGGAAGTTCATTCATGATTTGGCTCTCTGTTTGTCTGTTACTGGTGTATAAGAATGCTTGTGATTTTTGTACATTAATTTTGTATCCTGAGACTTTGCTGAAGTTGCTTATCAGCTTAAGATTTTGGGCTGAGACAATGGGGTTTTCTAAATATACAATCATGTCATCTGCAAACAGGGACAATTTGACTTCTTCTTTTCCTAATTGAATACCCTTTATTTCTTTCTCTTGCCTGATTGCCCTAGCCAGAACTTCCAACACTATGTTGAATAGGAGTGGTGAGAGAGGGCATCCCTGTCTTGTGCCAGTTTTCAAAGGGAATTTTTCCAGTTTTTGCCCATTCAGTATGATATTGGCTGTGGGTTTGTCATAAACAGCTGTTATGATTTTGAGATATGTTCCATCAATACTGAATTTATTGAGAGTTTTTAGCATGAAGGGCTGTTGAATTTTATCAAAGGCCTTTTCTGCATCTATTGAGATAATCATGTGGTTTTTGTCTTTGGTTCTGTTTATATGCTGGATTACGTTTGTTGACTTGCATATGTTGAACCAGCCTTGCATCCCAGGGATGAAGCCCACTTGATCATGGTGGATAAGCTTTTTGATGTGCTGCTGGATCCGGTTTGCCAGTATTTTATTGAGGATTTTTGCATCGATGTTCATCAGGGATATTGGTCTAAAATTCTCTTTTTTTTGTTGTGTCTGCCAGGCTTTGGTATCAGGATGATGTTGGCCTCATAAAATGAGTTAGGGAGGATTCCCTCTTTTTCTATTGATTGGAATAGTTTCAGAAGGAATGATACCAGCTCCTCCTTGTACCTCTGGTAGAATTCAGCTGTGAATCCATCTGGTCCTGGACTTTTTTTCGTTGGTAGGCTATTAATTATTGCCTCAATTTCAGAGTCTGCTATTGGTCTATTCAGGAATTCAGCTTCTTCCTGGTTTAGTCTTTGGAGAATGTAAGTGTCCAGGAAATTATCCATTTCTTCTAGATTTTCTAGTTTATTTGCGTAGAGGTGTTTATAGTATTCTCTGATGGTAGTTTGTATTTCTGTGGGGTCGGTGGTGATATCCCCTTTTTCATTTTTTATTGCATCTATTTGATTCTTCTCTCTTTTCTTCTTTATTAATCTTGCTAGTGGTGTATCAATTTTGTTGATCTTTTCAAAAAACCAACTCCTGGATTCATTGATTTTTTGGAGGGTTTTTTGTGTCTCTATCTCCTTCAGTTCTGCTCTGATCTTAGTTATTTCTTGCCTTCTGCTAGCTTTTGAATGTGTTTGTTCTTGCTTCTCTAGTTCATTTAATTGTGATGTTAGAGTGTCAATTTTTCCTTCATTTCAACTTTGGTGAATCTGGCAATTATGTGTCTTGGAGTTGCTCTTCTTGAGGAGTATCTTTGTGGCATTCTCTGTATTTCCTGAATTTGAATGTTGGCCTGCCCTACTAGGTTGGGGAAGTTCTCCTGAATGATATCCTGAAGAGTGTTTTGCAACTTGGTTCCATTTTCCCCCTCACTTTCAGGCACCCCAATCAGACGTAGATTTGGTCTTTTTACATAATCCCATACTTCTTGCAGGCTTTGTTCATTTCTCTTTCTTCTTTTTTCTTTAGGTTTCTCTTCTCGCTTCATTTCATTCATTTGATCCTCAATCGCTGATACTCTCTCTTCCAGTTGATCGAGTCGGTTACTGAAGCTTGTGCATTTGTCACGTATTTCTCGTGTCATGGTTTTCATCTCTGTCCATTCGTTTATGGCCTTCTCTGCATTAATTATTCTAGTTATCAATTCCTCCACTTTTTTTTTTCAAGATTTTTAGTTTCTTTGCACTGGGTACGTAATTCCTCCTTTAGCTCTGATAAGTTTGATGGACTGAAGCCTTCTTCTCTCATCTCGTCAAAGTCATTCTCCGTCCAGCTTTGATCCATTGCTGGCGATGAGCTGCGTTCCTTTGCAGGGGGCGATGCGCTCTTATTTTTTGAATTTCCAGCTTTTCTGCCCTGCTTTTTCCCCATCTTTGTGGTTTTATCTGCCTCTGGTCTTTGATGATGGTGACGTACTGATGGGGTTTTGGTGTGGGTGTCCTTCCTGTTTGTTAGTTTTCCTTCTAACAGTCAGGACCCTCAGCTGTAGGTCTGTTGGAGATTGCTTGAGGTCCACTCCAGACCCTGTTTGCCTGGGTATCAGCAGCAGAAGCTGCAGAAGATAGAATATTTCTGAACAGCGAGTGTACCTGTCTGATTCTTGCTATGGAAGCTTCCTCTCAGGGGTGTACTCCACCGTGTGAGGTGTGGGGTGTCAGTCTGCCCCTAGGAGGGGATGTCTCCCAGTTAGGCTACTCAGGGGTCAGGGACCCACTTGAGCAGGTAGTCTGTCCGTTCTCAGATCTCAACCTCCGTGTTGGGAGATCCACTGCTCACTTCAAAGCTGTCAGACAGAGTCGTTTGCGTCTGCAGAGGTTTCAGCTGCTTTTTGTTGTTGTTGTTGTTGTTTAGCTGTGCCCTGTCCCCAGAGGTGGAGTCTACAGAGACAGGCAGGACTCCTTGACCTGCTGTGAGCTCCACCCAGTTCGAGCTTCCCAGCCGCTTTGTTTATCTACTTAAGCCTCAGCAATGGCGAGTGCCCCTCCCCCAGCCTTGCTGCTGCCTTGCCGCGAGATAGCAGACTGCTGTGCTAGCAATGAGGGAGGCTCTGTGGGCGTGGGACCCTCCCAGCCAGGTGTGGGATATAGTCTCCTGGTGTGCCCGTTTGCTAAGATCCTTGGTAGAGCGCAGTATTGGGGTGGGAGTTACCCGATTTTCCAGGTGTTTTGTGTCTCAGTTCCCCAGGCTAGGAAAAGGGATTCCCTTCCCCCTTGCGCTTCCCAGGTGAGGTGATGCCTCGCCCTGCTTCAGCTCTCCAGCACCGATTGTCAGGCACTCCCCAGTGAGATAAACCCAGTACCTCAGTTGAAAATGCAGAAATCACCTGTCTTCTGTGTCACTGGCGCTGGGAGTTGGAGACTGGTGCTGTTCCTATTCAGCCATCTTGCTTCGTCCCCCCCTCCAATTTCATTTCTAATTGATCTTATTTGTATCTTCTCTCTTCTTTTCTTGGTTAGTCTTGCTAATGATCTGTCTATTTTGTTTATCTTTTCAAAGAACAAGCTTTTTATTTCATTTATCTTTTTATTGTTTCTTTTTTGTTTCAATTTCATACTCTGCTCTAATCTTGGTTATTTCTTTTCTTCTGCTGGGTTTAGGTTTGATTCGTTATTTCTCTAGTTCCTTGAGATGTTACCTTAGGTTGTCTATTTATGCTCTTTCAGACTTTTTGATGTAGGCATTTAAGGCTATGAACTTTCCTCTTAGCACTGCTTTTGCTGTATCCCAGAGGTTTTGATAGGCTGTGTCACTATTATTGTTCAGTTCAAATTCTTTAATTTCCATCTTGATTTCATTGTTGACCCAATGATATTGATGAACAGGTTATTCAGTTTCCATGTATTTGTATGGTTTTGAAGGTTCCTTTTGGAGTTGATTTCCAATTTTATTCCACTGTGATCTGAGAGAGTACTTGATATAATTTCAATTTTCTTTTTATTTATTTATTTATTTATTTTTATTTTTTTTATTATTATACTTTAAGTTCTAGGGTACATGTGCATAACGTACATAATTTCAATTTTCTTAAATTTATCAAGACTTGTTTTATGTCCTATCATACGGTCTATCTTGGAGAAAATTCCATGTGCTGATAAATAGAATATATATTCTGTGTTTGTTGAGTGGAATGTTTTGTAAATATCTGTTAAGTCCATTTTTTTCTTGGGTACTGTTTAAATCCATTGTTTTTTTTTGTTGACTTGGTCTTGATGACCCGTCTAGTGCTGTCAGTGGAGTACTGAAGTCCCCCACTATTATTGTGTTACTATCTATCTCATTTCTTAGGTCTAGTAGTAATCGTTTTATAAATTTGGGAGCTCCAGTGTTAGGTGCATATATATTTAGGTTTGTAATATTTTACTCTTGGACAAGGCCTTTTATCATCATATAATGTCCCTCATTGACTTTTTTAACTGCTGTTGTTTTAAAATTTGTTTTGTCTGATATAAGAATAGCTACTCCTGCTCGCTTTTAGTGTCAATTTGCAAACTCCTTATTTGTTAGGTGAGTCTCCCGAGGGCAGCAGATACTTGGTTGGTGAATTCTTATCCATTTCAATTCTGTATCTTTTAAGTGGAGCATGCAGGCCATTTACATTCAACATTAGTGTTGATATGTGAGCTACTATTTCAAATTGCATTGTGCTATTTGTTGCCTGAATACCTGGTTTTTAAATTGTATTTTTGTTTTATAGGTCCTGTGGGACTCATGCTTTAAAGAGGTTCTGTTTTGACATGTTTCTGGGATTTGTTTCAAGATTCAGAACTCCTTTTAGCAGTTCTTGTAGTGCTGGCTTGGTAATGGTGAATTATCTCAGCATTTGTTTGTCTGAAAGAGACTGTATCTTTCCTTCACTTATGAAGCTTAGTTTCACTGGATACAAAATTCTTGGCTGATAATTGTTTTGTTTAAGGAGGCTGAAGCGAGGGCCCCAATCCTTTCTAGCTTGTAGGGTTTCTGCTGAGAAATCTGCTCTTAATTTGATAGGTTTTCCTTTATAGGTTACCTGGTGCTTTTGCCTCACAGTTCTTAAGATTCTTTCCTTTGCCTTGCTTGACTTTAGATAACCTGATGACTATGTGCCTAGGTGATGGTCTTTTTGTGATGAATTTCCAAGGAGTTCTTTAAGTTTCTTGGATTTGGATGTCTAGATCTCTAGCAAGGCTGGGGAAGTTTTCCTCGATTATTCCCCCAAAAATGCTTTCCAAACTTTTAAATTTCGTTTCTTCCTCAGGAATGCCAATTATTCTTTGGTTTGTTTGTTTAACATAATCCCAAACTTCTTCGAGTCTTTGTTCATTTGTTTTAATTCTTTTTTCTTTGTCTTTGTTGGATTGGGTTATTTCAAAAACCTTGTTTTTGAGCTCTGAAATTCTTTCTTCTGCTTTTTCAATTGTATTGCTGAGACTTTTCAGTACAGTTTGCACTTCTCTAGGTCCTGTGATGTGAACTGTCTTCAGGTCTCTCAGTCATGGATGCCTACACCTGCTCCAGTGGAGGTGGCAGGGGAGTGAAATGGACTCTGTGAGGACCCTTAGTTGTAGTTGTTCAACGCACTAATTTTGTGCTGGTTGGTCTCTTGCCAGGAGGTGTTGCTTTCAAGAGAGCATCAGTTATGGTAGTATAGGGGAGGATCATGTGGTGGGTGGGGGGGGGCGTGGGGGCTAGAACTCCCAAGAGAATATGACCTTTGTCTTCAGCTACCACGGTGGGAAGGGAAGGACCATCAGCTGGGGGCAGGGTTAGGTGTGTCTGAGCTCAGACTTTCCTTGGGTGGTGCTTGTGGTGGCTGCTGTGGGGGATAGGGGGATAGTCCCCAGGTCAATGGAGTTATGGTTCCAGGAAGATTATGGCTTCCTCTGCTGTATCATGCAGGTTGTTACGGAAGTAGGGGGGAGCTGGCAGTTAAGGCCTCACCCAGCTCCCATGCAACCCAACAGGCCAGTCTCACTCCTACCATGCTCCCACAAATGGCACCGAGTTTGTTTCCAGACAGTGGGTGAGCAAGGCTGAGAACTTGTCCCAGGCTACCAGCCTCTCAGCTGAGAAAGCAAGCAGGGCTTTCACGCCTCCTCACCTGTCGAATCTGCACACCAGATCCATGCCCTCCCCTGAGTTCTGGCCAGGAAACTTCAGGTTTGGATGGAATTGTTACAAAGTTTAGCTGGAGGTTTCCTTCTCCCTGTGGTATTTTCCCAGTTTCTCTGGCAGCCCTCCCCAAGGACCTCTGTGAGACAAGTCAGAAATGGCTTTCAAGTAAAGCACTTCTCAGCAAATGTAAAAGAACAGAAATTATAACAAAGTATCTCTTAGACCACAGTGCAATCAAACTAGAACCCAGGATTAAGAAACTCACTCAAAATCGCTCAACTACATGGAAACTGAACAACCTGCTCCTGAATGACTACTGGGTAAATATTGAAATGAAGGCAGAAATAAAGATGTTCTTTGAAACCAAGGAAAACAAAGACACAATATACCAGAATCTCTGGGACACATTTAAAGCAGTGTGTAGAGGGAAATTTATAGCACTAAATGCCCACAAGAGAAAGCAGGAAAGATCTAAAATTGACATCACATTAAAAAGAACTAGAAAAGTAGGAGCAAACACATTCAAAAGCTGGCAGAAGGCAAGAAATAACTAAGATCAGAGCAGAACTGAAGGAGATAGAGACACAAAGCACCCTTCAAATTGCTTCAAAGAGAATACCTAGGAATCCAACTTACAAGGGATGTGAAGGACCTCTTCAAGGAGAACTACAAACCACTGCTTAACAAAATAAAAGAGGACACAAACAAATGGAAGAACATTCCATGCTCATGGATAGGAAGAATCAATATCGTGAAAATGGCCATACTGGCCAAGGTAATTTATAGATTCAATGCCATCCCCATCAAGCTACCAATGACTTTCTTCACAGAATTGGAAAAAACTACTTTAAAGTTCATATGAAACCAAAAAAGAGCCCACGTTGTCAAGTCAATCCTAAGCCAAAAGAACAAAGCTGGAGTCATGACGCTACCTGACTTCAAACTATACTACAAGGCTACAGTAATCAAAACAGCATGATACTGGTACCAAAACAGAGATATAGACCAATGGAACAGAACAGAGCCCTCAGAAATAATACCACACATCTGCAACTATCTGATCTTTCACAAACCCAACAAAAACAAGAAATGGAGAAATGATTCCCTATTTAGTAAATGGTTCTAGGAAAACTAGCTAGCCACATGTAGAAAGCTGAAACTGGATCCCTTCCTTACACCTTATGCAAACATTAATTCAAGATGGATTAAAGACTTAAATATTAGACATAAAACCATAAAAACCCTAGAAGAAAACCTAGGCAATACCATTCAGGACATAGGTATGGGCAAGGACTTCATGTTTAAAACACCAAAAGCAATGGCAACAAAAGCCAAAATTGACAAATGGGATCGAATTAAACTAAAGAGCTTCTGCACAGCAAAAGAAACTACCATCAGAGTGAACAGGCAACCCACAGAATGGGAAAAAAAATTTTGCAAACTACTCATCTGACAAAGGGCTAATATCCAGAATCTACAAAGAACTCAAACAAATTTACAAGAAAAAACCCCATCAAAAAGTGGGCAAAGGATATGAACAGACACTTCTGAAAAGAAGACATTTATGCAGCCAACAGACACATGAAAAAATGCTCATCGTCACTGGCCGTCAGAGAAATGCAAATCAAAACCACAATGAGATACCATCTCACACCAGTTAGAGTGGAGATCACTAAAAAGTCCAGAAACAACATGTGCTGGAGAGGATGTGGAGAACATTTTTAGACTGTTGGTGGGACTGTAAACTAGTTCAACCATTGTGGAAGACAGTGTGGCGATTCCTCAGGGATCTAGAACTAGAAATACCATTTGACCCAGCCATTCCTTTACTGGGGATATACCCAAAGGATTATAAATCATGCTACTATAAAAACACATGCACACATATGTTTATTGGGGCACTATTCACAATAACAAAGACTTGGAACCAACCGAAATGTCCATCAGTGATAGACTGGATTAAGAAAATGTGGCACATATACACCATGGAATACTATGCAGCCATAAAAAAGGATGAGTTCATGTCCTTTGTAGGGACATGGATGAATCTAGAAACCATCATTCTCAGCAAACTATTGCATAGACAAAAAACCAAACACCACATGTTCTCACTCATAGGCGGGAATTGAACAATGAGAACACTTGGACACAGGAAGGGGAACATCACACACCAGGGCCTGTTGTGGGGAGAGGGGAGGGGGAGGGATAGCATTAGGAGATATACCTAATGTAAATGACGAGTTAATGGGTGCAGCACACCAACATGGCACATGTATACATACGTAACAAACCTGCACATTGTGCACATGTACCCTAGAACTTAAAGTATTATAATAATAATTTAAAAAATGGTGCTCCAAGGAAATCCTACTAGCTCTTGGGAGTGAACTTTACTTCCAGCGAGGGGCAATGAACTGGTGAAGAGTCTGCTCTCGAATATTTTATTTCTTCCACACTTGTTACTGATATTTCTTTCTATGAGGTTGGCTATATCTATCCTTTTCCTCATATTATAGAATATTTTTTGAAATGGACCTTAGATATCTCTGTGCTGGAACTCTTCATGTTCTAGAGAAATAAACTGAAGCTCAGAGAGTTAAAAGTCTTATTCAAGGTCATAGAGCTTGTCAGTGGCACTGCTAGAGCTTATACTGAGATCTTTTAAAGTCAGATGCAGTGCTTTTCCAATTACATTGTAGGTAAGTATCAGTATAAGTAACCAATAATAAGTGTAGGGAAAAAGCAAAAGGAGAGGTTGGAGGAAGGGAAAATCTAGAACGAGTGAAAGAAAAATGAAATCATTTGAATTGACAATTGAAATATGTTTTGGTGCTTTACGATTTCAATATTAAATGTCAAATTGAGGAATGGGATAAAGATGAAGAAGGTGGAATGCTGATAGTGATGGCACAAGAATCAATGCTTTTGTAGGGCCAGTGAATGGAGTAGAGTCCTCTGAATGATGTCTACTGTCCAACAACTATATGTGACCTGGGACTGAAACGTTAATTTTGAGACTTCATTAAGAATGAAATACCTGAGAATTTTGGGAAACAGGCAGTGAACTTTGTTCAATCGTACCTTTGTCAGAGTCTAGATTCTAGTAAAACAATAGTGGAGTTAACAAGAACCCACAGTGGTAAAGTTGGTGGCAATTGTGGTCTCTTAAATGTTTTAGTAGTTCTTTCTGGTGTTATTTTATCAGCATATGTTGTGTACAGTCCTACACTAAAGTCCTCAACAGAAAAGCAGCTGGCTGGCTGGGCGTGGTGTCTCACACCTGTAATCCCAGCACTTTGGGAAGTCAAGGCAGGAGGATCACTTGAGGTCAGGAGTTCAATACCAGCCTGGCCAACATGGTGAAATCCCTTATCTACTAAAAATACAAAAATAGCTGGGTGTGGTAGTGGGTGCCTGTAATCCCAGCTACTTGGGAGGCTGAGGAAGGAGAATGGTTTGTGCCCAGGAAGTGGAGGTTGCAGTGACCTGAGATCATGCCACTGCATTCCAGCCTGGGCAACTGTGTGAAACTCTGTCTCAAAAAAAAAAAAAAAAAAAAAAAGAAAGAAAGAAAGAAAGAAAAGGAAAAGCAGCTAACTATCAATGTTTTGCTTCACATTCCAGGTACTAGACACTAGAGGAAATAGCATATGCAAGCAAAATGCTAAACCCCAAGCCTACCAAATGTCGAAAGGTGTCAGGTTTGCCCAAACAGCCTGCAAAAGTGGGCGTGAGTCAATTGCAGAGCCTAGATTGGAGCGCAGGACTTCTGATACAATCTTTTGTAATTTCTGCTTCCCTAAGCAATCTGTTTATGATTCTTCCAGAGTGTTTATCTGTGATTAATGCTACTGCAAGGGGAAGGGGAAATTAATGAGTACTTATAGTATCTTAGTCTCCAAATATTTCCACTGACAAATGGAAAGGTCATTAACATGAGAACAAAGCACTCTAGATCTTAGATCTACAAGAGCTTGTACATAAGTCACTGTTGTTCACTCCTTAAATCTATGAAGCTAGCCACCTCAGATAGCTAGTCACATGGGAGCTCATTTACAGGTGCCCAGTCCCTCTTCAAGATGAAAAGTGTATGCAATAATGAGCACCTATTCAACAAAATTTCCAGTGATCTGGAGGTGAGAAAACAGGAAAGTCATGACTTTGTTCTCTTGGCCAAAGCCCAAATCCTCAAAACCTCACTATCCTTAGAATGGCATTGTGAGAAACTGAAGAGTCTATCATGACCCATAATGAGATGAAAAGGTGTAATTGAGTTTTGTTCATATCATTTATCTCATATGTCTAATAGAATTGTGACAAACTCTCACCACAAAATGTATTTCAGAGGGTCAGTTAACAAATTGGACCTGAGTCAGAGGAAAAAAATTAATAGGGTACAGTGAGGGTGCTCAAAGCCATGTCAAAAGAAGGGAGACATTTTTCCAATTCCAAGGTGGCCAAATAGGAACAGCTCCAGTCTGCAGCTCCCAGCGTGATTGACTCAGAAGATGGGTGATTTCTGCATTTCAAACTGAGGTAACTGGTTCATCTCATTGGGACTGGTTGGACAGTGGGTGAAGCCCACGGAGGGCAAGCAGAAGCAGGGCAGGGCATTGCCTCACTGTGGAAGTGCAAGGGATCAGGGGATTTCCCTTTCCTAGCCAAGGGAAGCCGTGACAGATGGTACCCAGAAAAACGGGGCACTTCCACCCAAATACTGCATTTTTCCAGTGGTCTTAGCAAACTGCACACCAGGAGATTATATCCAATGGCTGGCTCGGTGGACCCCATGCCCACAGAGCCTTACTCACTGCTAGCACAGCAGTCTGAGATTGACCTGTGAGGCAGCAGCCTGGAATGGGGAGGGGCATTGCCATTTGTGAGGCTTGAGTAGGTAAACAAAGGAGCTGGGGAAGCTTGAACTGGACGGAGCCCACCGCAGCTCAGCAAGATCAGCTGCCTCTGTAGTCTCCACCTCTAGGCGCAAGGCATAGCTGAACAAAAGGCAGCAGAAACTTCTGCAGACTTAAACGTCCCTGTCTGACAGCCCTGAAGAGAGCAGTGGTTCTCCCAGCATGGTGTTTGAGCTCAGAGAACAGACAGACTGCCTCCTCAAGTGGGTCCCTGACCCCTGTGTAGCCTTACTAGGAGACACCTCCCAATAGGGGCCGACTGACACCTTGTACAGGTGGGTGCCCCTCTGGGATGAAGCTTTCAGAGGAAGGATCAGGCAGCAATATTTGCTGTTTTGCAATATTTGCTGTTCTGTAGCCTCCACTGGTGATATCCAGGCAAACAGGGTCTGGAGTGAACGTCCAGCAAACTCCAACAGACCTGCTGCTGAGAGACCTGACTGTTAGAAGGAAAACTAACAAACAGAAAGGAATAGCATCAACATCAACAAAAAGGACATCCACCCCAAAACCCCATCCATAGGTCACCAACATCAAAGACCAAAGGTAGATAAAACCACAAAGATGGGGAGAAACTAGAGCAGAAAAGCTGAAAATTCGAAAAACCAGAAAGCCTCTTCTGCAAAGGATCACAGCTCCTCGCTAGCAATGGAACAAAGCTGGATGGAGAATGACTTTGACGAGTTGATGGAAGTAGGCTTCAGAAGGTCGGTAATAACAAACTTCTCCAACCTAAAGGAGGATGTTTGAACCCATCGCAAGGAAGTTAAAAATCTTGGAAAAAAAAGATTAGACAAATGGCTAACTAGAATGAATAGTGTAGAGAAGACCTTAAATGACCTGATGGAGCTGAAAACCATGGCACGAGAACTATGTGACATATGCACACGCTTCAGTAGCCAATTTGAGCAAGTGGAAGAAAGGGTATCAGTGATTGAAGATCAAATTAATGAAATAAAGCAAGAAGAGAAGTTTACAGAAAAAAAAGAGTAAAAGGAAGCAAACAAAGCCTCCAAGAAATATGGGTCTAGTGAAAAGACCAAATCTCCGTTTGATTGGTGTACCTGAAAGTGATGGGGAGAATGGAATCAACTTGGAAAACACTCTTCAATATATTATCCAGGAGAACTTCCTCAACCTAGCAAGGCAGGCCAACATTCAAATTCAGGAAATACAGAGAACACCACGAAGATACTCCTCGAGAATAGCAACCCCAAGACACATAGTGGTCAGATTCACCAAGGTTGAAATGAAGGAAAAAATGTAAAGGGCAGACAGAGAGAAAGGTCGGGTTACCCACAAAGGGAAGCCCATCAGACTAACATGGATCTCTTGGCAGAAACTCTACAAGCCAGAAGAGAGTGGGGGCCAATATTCAACATTCTTAAAGAAAAGAATTTCCAACCCAGAATTACATATCTAATCTTCATAAGTGAAGGAGAAATAAAATCCTTTACAGAGAGGCAAATGCTGAGAGATTTTTTTCACCACCAGGCTTGCCTTACAAGAGCTCCTGAAGGAAGCAATAAACATGGAAAGGAACAACTGGTACCAGCCACTGCAAAAACATGCCAAATTGTAAAGACCACCAAAGCTAGGAAGAAACTGCATCAACTAATGGGCAAAATAACCAGCTAACATCATAATGACAGGATCAAATTCACACAAACAATATTATCTTTAACTGTAAATGGGCTAAATGCCCCAATTAAAAGACACAGACTGGCAAATTGGAGAAAGAGTCAAAACCCATCAGTGTGCTGTATTCAGGAGACCTATCTCACATGCAGAGACACACATAGACTCAAAATAAAGGGATGGAGGAAGATCTACCAACCAAATGGAAAACACACACAAAAAAGCAGGGGTTGCAATCCTACTCTCTGATAAACAGACTTTAAATCAACAAAGATCAAAAGAGACAAAGAGGGCCATTACATAATGGTAAAGGGATCAATTCAACAAGAAGAGCTAACTATCCTAAATATATATGCACCTAATACAGGAGCACCCAGATTCTCCTTAGAGACCTACAAAGAGACTTAGACTCCCACACAATAATAATGGAAGACTTTAACGCCCCACTGTCAACATCAGACAGATCAACGAGACAGAAGGTTAAAAAGGATATCCAGGACTTGAACTCAGCTCTGCACCAAGCAGATCTAATAGACATCCACAGAAATATCCACCCCACATCGACAGAATGTACATTCTTTTCAGCACCACATTGCACTTATGCGAAGATGGACCACATAGTTGGAAGTAAAGCACTCTTCAGCACATGTAAAAGAACAGAAATCACAACAAACTGTCTCTCAGACCACAGTGCAATCAAATTAGAACTCAGGATTAAGAAACTCACTCAAAACCACACAGCTACATAGAACCTGAACAACCTGCTCCTGAATGACTACCGGGTACATAAAGAAATGAAGGCAGAAATAAAGATGTTCTTTGAAACCAATGAGAACAAAGATACAACGTAACAAAATATCTGGGACACATTTAAAGCAGTGTGCAGAGGGAAACTTATAGCACTAAATGCCCATAAGAGAAAGCAGGAAAGATCTAAAATCAACACCCTAACATCATAATTAAAAGAACTAGAGAAGCAAGAACAAACATATTCAAAAGCTGGCAGAAGGCAAGAAATAACTAAGATCAGAGCAGAACTGAAGGAGATAGAGACACAAAAAAACCCTCCAAAAAATCAATGAATCCAGTGACTGGTTTTCTTAAAAGATCAACAAAATTGATAGACCACTAGCAAGGCTAATAAAGAAGAAAAGAGAGAAGAATCAAATAGATGCAATAAAAAATGATAAAGGGGATATCACCACTGATCCCACAGAAATGCAAACTACCATCAAAGAATACTATAAGCACCTCTACGCAAATAAACTAGAAAATCTAGAAGAAATGGATACATTCCTGGACACATACACCCTCCCAAAACTAAACCAGGAAGAAGTTGAATCTCTGAATAGACCAATAACAGGCTCTGAAATTGAGGCAATAATTAATAGCCTACCAACCGAAAAAAAAAAGTCCAGGACCAGATGGATTCAGAGCCAAATTCTACCAGAGGTACAAAGAGGAGCTGGTACCATTCCTTTTGAAACTATTCCAATCAATAGAAAAAGAGGGAATCCTTCCTAATGCATTTTATGAAGGCAGCATCATCTTGATATCAAAGCCTGGCAGAGACACAAGAAAAAAAGAGAATTTTAGGCCAATATCCCTGATGAACATTAATGCGAAAGTCCTCCATAAAATACTGGCAAACCGAACCCAGCAGTACATCAAAAAGCTTACCCACCACGATCAAGTCAGCTTCATCCCTGGGATGCAAGGCTCGTTCAACATACACAAATCAATAAACATAATCCATCACATAAACAGAACCAATGACAAAAACCACAGGATTATCTCAATAGATGCAGAAAAGGCCTTTGACAAAATTCAACAGCCCTTCATGCTGAAAACTAAATACACTAGGTATTGATGAAATGTATCTCAAAATAATAAGAGCTATTTATGACAAACCCACAGCAAATATCATACTGAATGGGCAAAAACTGGAATTATTCCCTTTGAAAACTGGCACAAGACAGGGATGCCCTCTGCCACCACTCCTGTTCAACATAGTGTTGAAAATTCTGGCCAGGGCAGTCAGGCAAGAGAAAGAAATAAAGGGTATTCAGTTAGGAAAAGAGGAAGCCAAATTGTCCCTGATTGCAGATGACATCATTGTATATTTAGAAAATCCCATCGTCTCAGCCCCAAATCTCCTTAAGCTGATAAGCAACTTCAACAAAGTCTCAGGATACAAAATCAATGTGCAAAAATCACAAGCATTCTTATACACCAATAGCATTCTTATACACCAATAACAGACAAACAGAGAGTCAAATCATGAGTGAACTCCCATTCACAATTGCTTTGAAGAGAATAAAACACCTAGGAATCCAACTTACAAGGGATGTGAAGGACCTCTTCAAGGAGAATTACAAACCATTGCTCAATGAAATAAAAGAGGACACAAACAAATGGAAGAACGTTCCATGCTCATGGATAGAAAGAATCAATATCGTGAAAATGGCCATACTGCCCAAAGTAATTTATAGATTCAATGCCATCCCCATCAAGCTACCAATGACTTTCTTCACAGAATTGGAAAAAACTACTTTGCAGTTCATATGGAACCAAAAAAAGCCTGCATTGCCAAGACAATCCTAAGCCAAAAGAACAAAGCTGGAGGCATCATACTCCCTGACTTGAAACTATACTACAAGGCTACAGTAACCAAAACAGCATGGTACTGGTACCAAAACAGATATGTAGACCATGGAACAGAGCAGAGGCCTTAGAAATAACACCACACATCAGAAACCATCTGATCTTTGACAAACCTGACAAAAACAAGTAATGGGGAGAGAATTCCCTATTTAATAAATGGTTCTGGGAAAACTGGCTAGTGATATGTAGAAAGCTGAAATTGGATCCCTTCCTTACCCCTTATACAAAAACTAATTCAAGATTGATTAAAGACTTAAATGTTAGACCTAAAATCGTAAAAACCCTAGAAGAAAACCTAGGTAATACCATTCAGGACATAGGCATGGACAAGGACTTCATGACTAAAACACCAAAAGCAATGGCAAAATAGAAAAATGGGATCTAATTTAACTAAAGAGCTTCTGCACAGCAAAAGAAACTACCATCAGAGTGAACAGGCAACCTACAGAATGGGAGAAAATTTTTGCAATCTACCCATCTGACAAAGGGCTGATATCCAGAATCTACAAAGAACTTAAACAAATTTACAAGAAAAACACAAACAACCCCATCAAAAAGTGGGCAAAGGATATGAACATACACTTCACAAAAGAAGACATTTATACAGCCAACAGACACATGAAAAAAATGCTCATCATCACTGGTCATCAGAGAAATGCAAATCAAAACCACAATGAGATACCATCTCACACCAGTTAGAATGGTGATCATTAAAAAGGAAAGAACAGATACTGGAGAGGATGTGGAGAAATAGGAATGCTTTTACATTGTTGATGGGAGTGTAAACTAGTTCAACCATTGTGAAAGACAGTGTGGGATTCCTCAAGGATCTAGGACTGGATATACCATTTGACCTAGCGATCCCATTACCGGGTATATACCCAAAGGATTATAAATCATGTTACTATAAAGAAACATGCACACATATGTTTATTGTGGCACTATTCACAATAACAAAGACTTGGAACCTACCCAAATGTCCACCAATGAAGGACTGGATTAAGAAAATGTGGTGTATATACACCATGGAATACTATGCAACCATAAAAAAGGATGAGTTCATGTTCTTTGCGGGAATATGGATGCAACTGGAAACTATCATTCTTGGCAAACTATCACAAGGGCAGAAAACCAAACACCGCATGTTCTCACTCATAGGTGGGAATTGAACAATGAGAACACTTGGACACAGGGCCTGGCATGGGGTGGGGGCAGGGGGAGGGATAGCATTAGGAGAAATACCTAATGTAAATGATGAGTTAATTTGTGCAGCAAACCAACATGGCACATGTGTGCCTATGGAACAAACCTGCACGTTGTGCACATGTATCCTGGAACTTAAAGTATAATTTAAAAAGAAAGAAAGAAAAAATACAAGGTGAGCCAAAAAAAAAAAAAAGAGAAGGGAGACATAATCAATATAATTTGGGACATTTAGTATGGAAAGAAACAAGAAGAGCAGACAGGGGAACAAGGATCATTTTCTTTAAATCTCTGAAGCTCTTAAATCTTAAAAGGAACAGAAGGCAGACTTTGTTGTGTGGGTCCAAAGGGTAGCACTAAGATAAATGTGCATGTTTGTGCTGGGGTGGAGCAGCTAGAAATGGAAAACTTACAGAGACTGGTTTCAAGAAAATTCAAGAATTATTGGACATATATAAACCAGAAAATACAGTATATTATGAGCAATCTACTCAACATAAATACAGTGATCACTTGCTGATCGGCTCATCTTTATTTATTATTTCAGATTAGCAGCAAGCAGAAGTACTATAGGACCTGGCAAATGAGTTCCCTACCAATGGGAGTCCTACTGAGGTTTAAGGGTGTGTGTGATCATGTATATGTGTACATTATGCATATATGTGCAGACCACTTGAGGATCATCCAAGCACTTCCAATACTGCAGTAAATTTGCAAAAGGAAAAAATAATTGTATTCACCTTTTGCTTCAGAAGATAACATTGGAAAGAAATTAAATCCTTGAAGCAAACAAAGAAAGAGCCAAGCAGCAACTGTAAACAGTTCTATAAAAAGAGAAGAAAAATTCCTTCTTATCTTCCATTAATTAATATTTCATATTTGTCTCTATTAAGAATTCTGTCAACAGAGGCTAGACTCTGTATATTGTGGCCCTCATGAGTTTCAGTTTAATTCACTGGCCTTTACACTTAATCAAATGAAATGGGAAACTCCTAGTCATTCCTTCACATAGAGGAGCTGAAGTGGTGAGTGGATACTGTCTTCAGTGTCTAGGACCCAGGACCTTAGACATCTGTGTGAGTTCTACCCGTTTGGCCTTATGGGTGGCTCATGTGATCTAGTCTCAGAAATAGTATTAAGCAGCAGCATTAGCTAACATGTACTAAACGCTGAATCTGTTCTAACTACTGGTCTAAATACTATCTCCTTAAATTCTCAGAGCAATTCTGAAGTATCATTATCTCAGTTTTCCAGAAGAAACAGGTACAAAGGCACACAAAGAGCAGTGGCAGAGCCTAAATCCAAACTTAGTCATGATTTTAACTACTGTATCATATTTCATCAGGGTTCTTCTCCATGTGTTGTCAGGTGCCTTGCCCCAAGACAACTCGATTTCTTAGCCAGAAAATGGGGCTAGACATCAAGGCCTAGTGGTCCCCATGTAGAACACTGGAGTCATGTCAAATATCCCTGCTTTTGCCTGGGCTTGGAGTAGAGGCCTATGGATGGTAACATAAATTCAGAGCCCTCTCTCACTTATGATACCAGGATGCAGTAACAATCCCTTTTCCACACCTGACTGCATGAAGGATTTCTGGTTGATGCAAATCTGGTGCCATTCTTATTTCTAACCTGTTCGCTTTCATTGAAAAGGCAAACATTGATTGTTAGGAAAGAAACAGTGTGGGGAACAGCAGGAAAATAATGTTGGGAAGTTTGGTCTAGTAGGTAGCTGGTCTGGTACACTGAACACCAAATCCCTTCTTCCTCCATTTCTATCCCATTTGGAAAGAGTCTGACGGGTAAGAAAATTGGAATAGAGGAAGTGGTGTTGAATGAAGAGGAGAGGAAAGAAGGATGGAAGAAAAAAAAGAAATAGAAGAAAGGTACTTAGAAGAGGATTGGAGGAGGCAATATAGATAGAAGACCTTCCTTGGTCACTTTAGAGTTAAGATTGCCATCAAGCCATCCTATCCAATAACTCTTGAGTCCCACCATAACCAGTGTATTTGTCTGTTCTCACACTGCTATGAAGAAATACCCGAGACTGGGTAGTTTTTTTTTTTTTAATTTTTTTTTTAGCAAAGATTTAATCTTTTTTTTCTATCATACTTTAAGTTCTAGGGTACATGTGCACAACGTGCAGGTTTGTTACATATGTATACATGTGCCATGTTGGTGTGCTGCACCCATCAACTCATCAGCACCTATCAACTCGTCATTTACATCAGTTATAACTCCCAATGCCATCCCTCCCCCCTCCCCCCTCCCCATAATAGGCCCCGGTGTGTGATGTTCCCCTTCCCATGTCCAAGTGATCTCATTGTTCAATTCCCACCTATGAGTGAGAACATGCGGTGTTTGGTTTTCTGTTCTTGCGAAAGTTTGCTGAGAATGATGGTTTCCAGCTGCACCCATGTCCCTACAAAGGACACAAACTCATCCTTTTTAATGGCTGCATAGTATTCCATGGTGTATATGTGCCACATTTTCTTCATTCAGTCTGTCACTGATGGACATTTGGGTTGATTCCAAGTCTTTGCTATTGTGAATAGTGCCACAATAAACATATGTGTGCATGTGTCTTTATAGCAGCATGATTTATAATCCTTTGGGTATATACCCAGTAATGCGATGGCTGGGTCATATGGTATTTCTAGTTCTAGATCCTTGAGGAATTGCCATACTGTTTTCCACAATGGTTGAACTAGTTTACAATCCCACCAACAGTGTAAAAGTGTTCCTATTTCTCCACATCCTCTCCAGCACCTGTTGTTTCCTGACTTTTTAATGATTGCCATTCTAACTGGTGTGAGATGGTATCTCATTGTGGTTTTGATTTGCACTTCTCTGATGGCCAGTGATGACAAGCATTTTTTCATGTGAGACTGGGTAATTTATAAAGAAAATAGGTTTAATTGTCTCACAGCTTTGCATGGCTTGGGAGACCTCAAGAAACTTACAATCATGGTGGAAGGCACCTCTTCACAGGGCAACAGGAGAGAGAATGAGTCCCAGCAGGGGAAATGCCAGACACTTATAAAACCATCAAATATTATGAGATTCACTCATTATCATGAGAACAGCATGGGGAAAACCGCCCTCACGATTCAATTACCACCACCTGGTCCTGCCTTGACACATGGGAATTATGGGGATTACAATTCAAGGTGAGATTTGGAGGGGGACACAGAGTCAAACCATATCACCTATAAATTTTATAGACTTTCCCTACTATCTCTCTTCTTATCTGTAGGATGTTGGAAGTCTGCATGACTATCTTACAATTTTACAACCATATTGATGTAGAAAGTTATTCTGTATCAGCAATGTTTTTGCCTGAAATATTGGATTCAAATATAATGGTGGTTTCTTCCATTAATGAATGTATTTTGTTTTATGTATTTGGGGATAGGACAATTGGAGGTCATTATGTCACACAGTAGGTATAGGGCCTTTGCTTCTTTAGCCAATGAGCCTGGAAATGTGTCTGAAGGGAGAAACCTTAAGGGAGCATATTCTGGGTTCTGAAGTTTTGTCTCTTCTCCTTCAAGTACAGAAATAGCTCCAAAGAATCCTCTGCTCTAGATGAGACCCCAGCTATTTAAAACACAGTTCTAGTTTCAGAGACATGTTATTTTCTGATTAAACTTGGGAGTAAATTGTGTCTTTTGGTGAATTGATTATAGTGTTGATTATTATTAAATGATACTCATAGTCTCTTCTCAAAATGGGAATGTTTATGGATGAATGTAGTGGCCTTAAGTATATTGAACACATAAATGCCTGAGTAGGGGCACAATATATTAAGCCTAAGGAATGGTTCTGGAAAGTGGGAAATCAACGAGAGCTAAAATACATTTGGGCCAAAACTCAGGTCTGGATGAGTACAGCTAATATGATACAGATGGAGTAGATGTGTTCCCTACCTTTCTGTGAAAGAAAAGAAATAGCACCATAAACTGCAGTAGCCAGCTCTATTATAGACATACATCAAGTCTTGTGTAGGCTTTACTCCTGTTAACTGTGTTACTAGTGTGCTCAATTCAGGTCAGCTGTGGTGGGCTGGAGTGAGACTTGTTTGGTTTACTGTAATCTTGAGGTGTCTGGTAGGCTGAAATGGGCTTTGCACGGCTGGGATAGCCTGCCTTATCTCATGCTCCATTTGAGGTATGCAGGAATGGGTAGGCTAACTGGGCTGCAGTGGGGGTAAATAGGGCTGAAAGAAGCAGGAAAAGAGAAACTCAGTAGTGGAAAAACTTCACTTCTCTGGGTAACTGCTGTTCTGGATGTTTTTGTCTCCCCACAATCTGTATGCTGCAATTTATGTGATAGTACTAAGAGTTGAGGCCTTTAGAAGGCGATTAGGTCAGGAGGGCTCCACCCTCATGATTGGTATTAGTGCTCTTATAAAAGAAGCTTGAGCAAGCTCCCTAGCCCCTTCCATCATGTGAGGACATGGAAGTCACCATCTATGAGGAATGGACCCTCACCAGACACTGAATCTGCTGGTGCCTTGATCGAAGACTTCCCAGACTCCAGAACTGTGAGCAATGAATTTATGTTCTTTATAAATTACCCAGTCTGAGGTATTTTGTTGTAACAGCCTGAATGGACTAAGACAGTATTAATTTCCAATTTGGCAAATATGCGATGTGTGATGAGATTAATCCATTCATGCAAAACTTGATGTTTAATGAGCACCATCTGAGTAATAAACCTTTCAGAAGTTCTTGGGTTAGGTGGGAAGATTGACAAGTAAAACAAATGATTACAGTGAAGGAAAATCAATGCAAAGAGTGTATCAAATGATATCAATTATCTCCAAATATGGGACACTTAACCCCCCAAAAGATTATTTCTCAGTCATGCAAAGTCTATTGTGGATCCAGGCAACTCTCCAGGGCAGTGGGTCCTCCATATATTAGCTCATCATTCCAGACTTTTTCAGTTTTATTGTAGCACCACATCAATGTGTGTTTTTATGATCATCATGGCATGGAAGGTCTTGCATTAGACATTAATTGTTCCAGCCATGAGACACACATATTACTTTCTCCCACAGCCAGAACCATTCCTATTGCCCCTCTCTACTTTAAAAAGGCAGGGGAGTGGAAGCATAATCATCCTATCTTCCTAGAAGTGGAAGAGTGTTGGATATTGCAACATTTGTAACCTACTACAGGTAAGGGTAAGCCCAGTGAGAGCTCAGCTCCTGTGAATGTCAGGGATCTCTAAGGGCCCTATCTAAACTTTGTTGTTTTGGTATTCTGCTGTCATTTTCAATGATATCTAAAGGGATAGACTTTGAATGTGTACCCAGCATGTTCCCTGTGAAGAGATAGCACAGATGAGAAGTTTTTGAGGGGTTTTCCTTTCTCAGAAGGAGTAAGTTGGCTGTCATTCAGAGTACTGCACTGGACTCTCTCTGAGCTAAGA
This sequence comes from Theropithecus gelada, assembly GCF_003255815.1. Classification (NCBI taxonomy): domain Eukaryota; kingdom Metazoa; phylum Chordata; class Mammalia; order Primates; family Cercopithecidae; genus Theropithecus; species Theropithecus gelada. Next base: position 149,825,310 of record NC_037689.1, on the reverse strand, counting down.
CAAAAACCTTTCCTGACACTCTGCTTTTCTACTTTCTTTCACGCAGATGCAGTGACTGAAGTGAAGACTGACATCTACGTGACCAGTTTTGGCCCTGTGTCAGACACTGACATGGTAAGTTCTTGCAAAGTTAAATGTAAAAGAGGATGCACTAGACCAAAGAAAATAAATTGGAGCTTTCCTAAGGCAGGGCCTTGTAGCTATATTCTAAGGAGTGGTCTTTTCTCATACGAATTTCCTACCCTCGCCACCCTACATTTAGCCAAATCCATCTTTGCCCTGCTCTCCTCACCTATTCACATGTAATATATACAACCCTTTCAGGGGTGCCCTTATCTTTCTCCCACGACACATCGTTCAAAACTTGGTTTGGCTCCCTATCCTCAATTAAACCTTCCCTGACTTCTCCCTTCACACTCTGCTGGCACCACACATACTGGTACAGATAGGTCATATTAGGAGAGAATTGTGGTGGGGATTCTCAGTAAAGCAGCTTAGTAAAACAGACTTTCAAGAAGTCTCTTCCTTGCAACTGGGCTTCATCCACTAGGGACATGGACTGGCCAAAATGATACAAATAATTTGGAGAAAGAATCTAAATCACTTCTGGAAACTATTCTTTGTACAGATTTGGGCATGGATAGAGTTTCACTGCAGACTCAAAAAGGGATAGGGCAGGGCACAGCAGAGCTAGCAAAAGGTGGCCCCTTTTCTTACCATTATCCATTGTCTTCAAAACAAAGAATACAGTGGAGAGTTGAAGCAGAAGGCCCCACTCAAATAGATAACCTATCAATATATAGTGAATATCAAATATTCAACTGAATAATTATGATTTAGAGACACAAAGAAGCTATTATCTGCTTTGTATACCTGGCCATTATTAGATGCTCAATAAGTTTTTGTTGAATGACTGACTTTGTGTTGCAAATAAAAATCCTAGTATCAGGGAAAATATATTTGAAGATAATGAAATGCCCATGTTCACCACTTAGAGTTTTTTCTGTATGTCTATTTTCAGTGGAACTACTACTTGGCAGGGGCAAAGCTTCTTTCCACCTGTTGGACTAACACAAACAGTTGTATAGGGAAGTGGTAGAGGTTTTCTTATAGGTAATGCAGAGCCATTGGGTAGATTTTGTTAGGACAGTAAAAATATATGTGTTGTTTTGGAATGATTGATCTGGTGATCTGTGCAGGATGGAGTACAAAGGGGAAAAGTCTGGAGCCTGACAGTTGATTTAGGCCTGTTGATTTTACATGACTCTTCAATCAGCTGCAAGATCTAGGAGTCAGTTGGAAATGCTGGCTAGTTCTCAGGAGAAGAAATAATCAGTATGTGAATGTTTGGAAGTCCAGGCACGGGTAAAGGAGAGGTCTGAACCTTGTCTTTCAAGTGTAGAATAAGGAGAAGGGTACATTAGACTTCCTTTGAACTCCTCTAGGGCAAGTACCAAGTTTCCATGGCTTCCCTGGCACTTAACAGCATTTGACACACAGGGAGAGCTCATTAAGGGGTATGTATGATATGAGGAATGGAGGAGATGGCTCTTTCTTAGGGATAGCAAGAAAGCCTGTATGTCTTCCTTACCCTCTGTCAACTTGTTGACTAGTAATTCCCACAGGCATGTGTTAAAATCCAGGCATGTGTTAACATTGTTGCCGGTTGATCATTCAACAAGTACTCCTTAGGAGCCCAACTATGCATTAAAGGGCCCTAGGAAGCTCTATATTTAGAGATCTCACAGGCCATTGGAAACAACCATACTCACTAGGTGTATGTAGCTCTTTTTCTATTGTTGGGAATTAATTAGGATGTTTATAAAAAAGATAAATGAAGTGGCTCTTCACACACACATACACTCACTCACTCATTTTCATTCATGCACCAACAACCACAAATAACATTCAGACAAATATACATACACATAACAAATACATATAGGGTACACAGCCCACACACTATTCTAGGAATTCTATAGACACACACAGGCAAACAGATACCTAAACCCAGGCATACCAGAGAAGGACACACACAGTCCCTGTTCCAGCCAGGTCCTCACTCTGCTGCTTCCTCACCATAGCAGGTGTGTATGGGTGTGCCCAGGCTCTGGAGACATTTCTAAAAATTGGAACTTTCTGTCTATCTCTCTTGAAATTTCATGTTAAATTGCTTGTTTGTTCTTATTCTACATTATTTAGCTGAAGCAACAGAATGGCACCTTCCTGATACAGAGGGCAGAGTTTGATCAAATGAATTTCACATTATTTTTAGCTGCATGTCCATCCTGTCACAAGGCAGAATAACTACAATCACTCTGGCTAAAAAGCATATTTCGGGTGTTTTGAGAAATGTTTTTTTTTTGTACTACTAAGTAGATTGTTCAATTGATCCCAGGGTCAGGGATGCATTTGGGTAAAACATTAGGCAGTCTTCTGACTTTGGCAACTAGTTTCACCAAGAATGCAGGCTCCCCTGAGACCACAGACTACTTGGAAAAGTTGATGAAAATATGGGCTGCCTGGATTCTTTGCTCATTTCCAGGAAAAGAGGGAGTTTTGGCCCAAAATGCTTTCCTAAGGAAATAGAGGCAGTCTTTTGTTCATAAAGGGGGAAATTATGCTGCCACTTTGAACATTGACATACCACCACCCATAATATTTTACACCCACTACATTCCTTGGCCAAATACTGGCCCTTACAGACACAGCTTCTCAGCATTTTTGACAAAAGCTCCTTGAAGGTATAAGCCATGTCTGTTTTGTTCATCCCAATACCATAAATGTCTGACTCAGTGTTTGGTACATGGTAAACTCCCAACTTTTTATTAAGTGCAAGAATAAATGAGATGGAACAAATCAAATTTGAGGGAAAAATAATGACTGTGTTCTTCCACTTAGCTGAAAAATTTTCAAAGACAGAAAACATGTCAGGGACATCTCTGTTTCTCCAGTATTTAGCACAGAACCTGACAGAGGTCCTCTGTATGTGTTTGTTGAGATGATATTAAACATTAGTTGCAAGCCTTTCAGATAAAGAGTGAAAATAGCTTTCCTCAGGAGACAATGGTGATTATTAAGACTGGTGAGTCAATGACTGATGACTCCAAGCTTCAGCTACTAGGTTTGGTGGCTTCTCCACTCATGAAAATAAGGAACTATGACAGCAGGGAACTGAGCAAAGATGAAAGCTAAACATTGGTAGATGTTTCTAAGGAGAAAGTCAGAAGGGAAAAAAAAAAAGAAATTTAATTCAGGGTACAAGAGATAAGTTGAAAAATGGTTGCCCTGGCAGTTTCACAGGCTCGTGGTGAGGGTTGTGTTATTCATTTGCAACAAATTGAGCTTCCTGATCACACAAAGCATCATAGCTCCTCAGTAGTAATGCCAATCCTGTATCCACGATCTCCTAGGAGAGAAACAGAACAAAAAAGACTATCCCAATTTGAGTGAACTGGGGCCATGCAACCTTCTATAATTATCTATTATTAGGAGAGTTTAGACCATTTTCTCCATCAGATGTATAGGAAGAGGGTGAAAGTGGCAATAAGAGAAAGGTTGCAAAGAATCAGAATGCAGAGAGAGTGGGCAAGTGGCTTAGGAATATAATTCTAGGCATATTGTTGGTCACTGGAAAGGAAAGCAGAAAAGTAACAGCTGAGAAAAACATTGGCTGCTCTTCTATCTGGTCCAAATTCCCTTCTGACTTAGCTTCCATCCTAGCTTTCAAGATCTTAAGGCTCCAGGCACTGCTCCACCTTCTCTTCTAGTCCTTGAGCATGTCAGAGGTGCAGGAACCCAAGGTCCCGTGGTATGTAATCAACAAATATTTATCTGAACTATACCAAGAAAACTAGTGAGAAAATAAAGAGGGAAAAGAGGAGTAATGTTAGGAGAGTAAGGGAGATAATAACTGGGAAACTTAAAATGCCAATTTTAGGTATTATTAACCTCACCCTCTCCCCAGGAACACTTTGCTTAGATCCCACTAGGTGCCAGCTAGTGCCACTAGCGTCAGCTGCCATGGAGAAATTTTCTGGGGTATACAGTGGACAATCAGGTAATAGTGCAAGTATACAATACAATGAAAGAACTAACCATCCAGCTTAATGAGCAAAATAAAATGGAATCCTGGGAAATAAGAACACAGAAGAGAACATTATAGTAATAATTCTAGATAACAGATTCATATAACATTATGATATGACAACTGCTTATGAAAATTATGCAGTTATCCTAGTACCCAAACACCATGCAGAAAAAAAAAATTGTGTTAATTAAAAGGACAGTAGCACAGGGATCTCTTTCTTGGTGGCAGTAGACTTGAAATTATTTTACCTGTTTTCTCTCTAGTAGTGGAAAAAGTAGCTATGTCTACTTCAAGTTCTCCCGTACTGGCAGTCTGAGGCCCAGACTGGATGAGAATCTTTGTCTATTTTAGGCTTTCAATTTATTCTTATTCCACAGGATATGGCATTTCCAGATGCAATATAGAAAGGAATCCATGTCCTTGAGCTTTTTCTAGGAGTCTATGACCAGGAATCTCCTTGGATATTTTTATGTAACATGAACAGCCAGGACATATAAACAATGCCAATAAGACTATTTCATGGGCTAAATACATCTGAAATCAGGATATCGATTATGTTTCTTCAAAATAGGGAATGATGAAGAGAAGGCGAAGAGCAGAGGAAAGATGGGATGGCCAAAATAAGAGGGAGTGGCCCTTGTAATGGGAAAATGGCAAGGCCTTCATTGTAATGCAGTTAAAAGTACCTTGGCCCCATACACTGCTAAAGCTGAATAAACTTTGCAGGCTTTATCTGGGAGCCTGCTTTGACACATCGAACAGTGTTAGAGAGTCGAAGCCATTCAAGCTCTAACAAGACAGAAATGCTTCCCCAAGAACTAAGTGTCATCTCTGCCCTGTGTAGAAAATGTATTAAGTGTCTTTCCCAGGAGGCAGACTTAGGCTTATTATCTGGAAGATGTGATTTAAATGCCTCACAAACAACAGAATTCATTTGTCAATTCGTAGGCAGTCATCCTTGGAGCATATACAAGGGATCAATTTTCAGGGAAGGAATTGATTACATTTCTAGAATGGTTAGGTCAAAATCTGATTGCTTTTGGCCAAAGGTCATGGAATACTTGAGGGGCAAATAATCACCTTGTGATTTTCCTCAGTAGTTTTGACTGTGTAGAGAAAATTTCCTAGAGTATACAGTGGACAATCAGGTAACGGTGCAAGTATACAATACAATGAAAGAACTAACCATCTAGCTTAATGAGAGAAATAAAATGGAAGCCTGGGAAATAACACAGAAAAAGACATTATAGTAATCATTCTAGACAACAGATTCAGATAACATACATTCTGATATGACAACTACTTATGAAAATTATGCAGTTATCCTAGTATCCAAACACCATGAAGAAAAAAAAACCTGTTAATTAAAAGGACAGTAGCACAGGGATCTCTTTCCTGGGTGGCAGTAGACTTGAAATTATTATACCTGTTTCCTCTCTAGTACTGGAAAAAGTAGCTATGTCTACTTCAAATTCTCCCTTACTGGCAGTCTGAGGCACAGACTGGATGAAAATCTTTGTCATTTTATGCCGTCAATTTCTCTGTGTAGAGAAAAAATAAATATGATCATCCAACATTGTAAAATCTTAAAAATGTGCCGTATGTCTTTTTATGGCATATTATCTAAAAAAATAATATTTAAAGATACAAGAAAAGTTACTTGTGTACCTTACGCTGATACCATTTCTCTGTTTCCCTCCCTCCTCAAAGATATTCACAACCATGAAGTTGCTTTTGTCTTTTTGTCATTTATATGCATACATTATAAATAAGAATGTATATATCACATACATTCATAAATAACAAATAGTGGCTTTTGTATTGTGAAACTTTTATATAAAACTCATCCATAGTATGTGTATCATTTTACAATTTATTTTTTACCATGTATTAAAAGCTCTACTTTTTAATGTATTTTACTCTAATTCATTTATTTTAACTATCAAAGATTATTATGTTGTATGAATATGTATTCATACATTCATCCATTCTGTTGTTAATGTGTATTTGGGCTGTTTCCTTTTTTGGCTATTAAAAAGCAGTAATACAACAAACATTCTTGTACACGTATTTTTGTGAACATTTTTTAGTTTCTTTAGGGTGTGTACCTAAAGATAAAATTTGTGGTTTGTTAGGGCTTGCACATTTTTACCTTTTTTCAGTTTAGGGCCAAATACTCTTGTGATGAATCGTATCAATTTATAATCCCAATAGCAGTGTGTGAGAGCTCAATGTCTCTGCACTTTTGCTAATGTTTTGTATTGTTATACTTTATTTTTGACACTGTGATGGGTATAACATGGTATCTAATTTATTTTGTTTGCATTTTTCTGATTACCTTTGAGGTTTAAGCATCTTTTTATATGTTTAGTAATCAATCTGTACTACTAAAGACAAGATGGCTTTGCCACCACCTTGTTTATTGTCTATGTCTTTTGAATCAGCAAAAGTATAAACTCTAGGCGACACTGTTTCTTCATATTGCCACTTTTGTATTAAAGTTTCCTGTGGGCTGTGTGTGTGTGTGTTTAATAATGAATGTATTTGAAATTTTGTAACTCTTCCTTTGGCCTGTATTAAGATGATTGCATGAATTTTCTCCTCTAATCTGTTAATGTTATTAATTAATTACATCAATAGATTTCCTAATGTTAGGCCATCTTTTCATTCCTTAAAAAAATATGATTTTACAGGGAGGTATAACTTTTTATATATTTTTAAGTTAGTTTTACTATTATTTTATTCTTAGTATTTGTGTGTATGTTCATAAGTATTCCCAAATTAACTGTCTCTCATTCATATCTATCCATCTATAGGTATCCTATAAATATATATAGAATTTATTTACAGGATATAAATTATTTACTTATTTTGAGACAGAATATTGCTCTGTTGGCCAGGCTGGAGTGCAGTTGCATGATCTCAGCTCACTGCAACTTCTGCTTCCCAGGTTCAAGCGATTCTCCTGCCTCAGCCTCCCCAGTAGCTAGGATTACAGGCATGCGCCACCAAACCCGGCTAATTTTTGTATTTTTTAGTAGAGACAGGGTTTCACCATGTTGGCCAGGCTGGCTGGTCTCGAATTCCTGACCTTGTGATCTGCCTGCCTCAGCCTCCCAAAGTGCTGGGATTACAGGTATGAGCCACCACACCCAACCTTAGTTTTTTTTAATTTAAAATAAATATGTAAATATATATATACTTTATATTTAAAGCAAATATGTAAATATATTTATTTTAGGTTTAAATTAAATAATATAGAATTATAAATGTATACATTTATCATACATATGAATATATTTCTATAAATATATTTATATCCTATAAATAAATATGTATGTAAAACATATGCCACACACACACACACACACACCCCCCAAAGTAGAATAAACAGTGTAATTGGGCTCCATGTACCCATATTCTTACCCCTACCCATAACAATTCTCCCTGTCTTGTTTTCTCGATTAAACTTATCAGAAATTTTCTGTATCATTAGTGTTTTCAAAGTAACCTTATTTTTGTTTTGTTCATCATCTGTATTATTTATTTTTGTTTTCTGTTTCACTGATTTTTTGCTCTTATTTGGATCATCTCTTTCTTTACTTTCCTTGGGGTATTCTGTGGTCCTTTTGGTTTCCTGAGGTAGATTAACTTATTGGTTTTCCTTTTCCTTAAAGGCTATCTTTAAGGCATCTTTATGGATATCAATTTCCCTCGAAGCATCACTTTAAGAGCCCCAAACAAGATTTCATATGTAAACATTTTCACTATTGTTCACTTCTAAAGATTTTCAAATATCCTTTAAGGTTTCTTTTTTGTTTCTTGAAATTTGTTTAGTGTTTTTCAATTTCCAACTATAAAATTTTTTGTTATTGATTCTTAATTTAATGCCTCATATTGAAAGAGAATGGTCTGTAGGATGTAAAACCTTTTCGTGTTTCTTGAGATTTGCCCTGTATCTTAGCACATGGTCATTTTTTTTGTCAGGGGTGGGGTGGGAAGTAAATGTGCTGTGTGTGTTTTACTTGGTGTTAAGTAGATAAGTTTATGAGTGTTTATTAGCTCATCCTTACCAACTGGGTTGTTCTATTTTTTTAAATTTATAAATTATTGGTCTGATTGGTCTTTCACTTATTGTGAGTCTAAAGGTTTGTTGATTTTTCCTTGTAATTCAATTTTTTGCAGTAGATATTTTGAGTACCTGTTACTGAAACATACAAAGTTAGAGTTGTTACATTTTCCACTCAAGATACTCCATTTGTTAGTGTAATTATATTTTATCTCAAAGAGGATTTTTTAATATGCCCTTTTGTTTGTACTTTACAGCTCTATCTTTATGTTTATGATTTTCCCACACACATATTTGTGCATCACAATACTTTCAAACCTTCTGTGTTTTTATGTCTTTAGATGTGTCTCTTGTATGTACATAGCATATAGCCACATTGTGTTTCCTTCAGTAATATTTATTTATCTATTTTACTTTTACTTATTGAAGTAATATAATACATATACACTTTACCATCTTTACCATTTTGAGTGTATAATTCGGTGGTAATAAATACCTTTATGTTCTTTTTCGTCCTGTAATCCCTCCTCCCTACCACCCTCCCCCTGCTCTACTAATCATCATTCTACTCTCTATCATTAGATCAAATTTTTAGCTCCTACATAGAAGTGAGAATATGCAATATTTGTCTTTCTGTGATTACTGTATTTTACATAATGTAATGACCTTCAGTTCCATTCAAGTTTCTGCAAATGGCAGGATGATTTCATTATATTTAAGGCTGAATGGTATTTCATTACATATTCTACCATATTTTCTTTATCCATTCATCCCTTGATGGGCACTTAGGTCAATGCCGTATTATGGCTATTGTGAATAGTGCTGCAATCAACATGGGAGGGCAGGTAGCTCTTGAACATACTGATTTCCTTTCTTTTTGATATGTACCCAGTAGTGGATTTGCAGGATCATATGGTAGTTCTATCTTTAGTATTCTGAGGAATCTCCATACTGTTCTCCATGGTGGTTATACTAATTTACATTTCCACCAACAGTGTATAAGCTTTCCCTTTTACCACATCCTTGCAAGCATATGTAATTGCCTGTCTTTCAGATAAAAGCCATTTTAACTGAGATGAGATGATATCTCATTGTGGTTTTGTTTTGCATTTCCCTGATGATTAGTGATGTTGAGCATTTTTCATATACCTGTTGGGCATTTGTATGTCTTCTTTTTTTTTTTTTTTTTTTCATGAGTCATTCATAGCAAGCATTTATTTAACTCTGATTACAGTAACAAACTCACAAATTTCTTGGGACTTACATGCAATTTTGATTAATTTATATTTAATAAAACTGATTTGTCATTCTTAGTAATAATAACCTGAAGTACTTATATGTGCCAGGCATCAAAAAAAGGTTAAATCATTTTCCCAATATCATATAACACATAATTGTTGACCAAGAATCAAATGTGGTTTGATTTTAATCCAAAGCCTGTGCTCTTGACCGTGATGCTATGATTCTTCACAGAGCAAATCTGCCTTCTTGTTTAATTCTTGCAAGAAGCAAAGATTAATCTGCCCAAAACCACATGAAAGATGGTCACTTAATTTATTTTTTTAAATTTTTTAAAAATTTATTTATTTATTTTTTAAAAATTAATTAATTTATTTATTTTTTATTATTATTATACTTTAAGTTCTAGGGTACATGTGCATAACGTGCAGGTTTGTTACATATGTATACTTGTGCCATGTTGCTGTGCTGCACCCATCAACTCGCAGCTGGAAACCATCATTCTTAGCAAACTATCACAAGAACACAAAACCAAACACCGCATGTTCTCACTCATAGGTGGGAACTGAACAATGAGATCACTTGGACTCGGGAAGGGGAGCATCACACACCGGGGCCTATCATGGGGAGGGGGGAGGGGGGAGGGATTGCATTGGGAGTTATACCTGATGTATGTCTTCTTTAGAGAAATGTCTATCCAGAACTTTTGCCCATTTTAAAGCAGGATTATTTATTTATTTACAGTTTCTATTGAGTTGTTTGAGTGGCTTGTATCTTCTGGTTGTTAATCCCTTGTCAGATGATGTATTAGTTCATTCTCCCACTGCTATAAAGAACTGCCCAAGATTGGGTAATTTATAAAGGAAAAAGGTTTAATTGACTCACAATTCCACATGACAAAGCAGAAGGGAAAGTAAGCACATCCCTCTTCACATAGTTGCAGGGACAGAAGTGCTAAGTAAAGGGGGAAAAGCCCCTTATAAAACTATCAAATCTCATGAGAACTCATTCACTATCATGAGAACAGCGTAAGGATACCTGCCCCCCTGATTCAATTTCCTCCCACCAGGTCCCTCCCACGACACATGGGGATTATGAAAACTACAATGCAAGATGAGATTTGGATGGAGACGCAGCCATACCATATCATTTCACCCCTGGCCCCTCCCAAATCTTATGTCCTCACATGTCAAAACACAATCATGCCTTTTCAACAGTCCCCCAAATTCCTAACCTATTCCAGCATTAACTCAAAAGTCCAAGTCCAAAGTCTCATCTGAGACAAGGCAAATCCTTTCCACCTATGAGCCTGTAAAATTGAAAGCAAGTTACTTTCTAGATACAATGGGGGTACAGGGCTGGGTAAATACACCCATTCCAAATGGGAGAAATTGGCCAAATTGGCTACAGGCCCCATGCATGTCCAAAATCCAATAGGGCAGTCATTAAATCTTAAAGTTCCAAAATGATCTCCTTTGAATTCATGTCTCATATATAGGCCATGCTGATGCGAGAGGTAGGCTCCCACAGCCTTGGGCAGTTCCACCCTTGTGGCTTTGCAGGGTACAGTCCCCCTCCCAGCTGCTTTCACAGGCTGGCATCGAATCTCTGCAACTTTTCCAGGTACATGATGTAAGCTGTCTGTGGGTCTACCATTCTGGGGTCTGCAGGATGCTGGCCCTCTTCTCACAGCTCCACTATGCAGTACCCCAGTGGGGACCTGTGTGTGGGATCCAACTCGACCATTTCCCTTTCACCCCGCCCTAGCACAGGTTCTCCATGAAGGCTCTACCACTGCAGCAAACTTCTGCCTAAGGAGTTTCCATATATCCTCTGAAATCTAGATGGAGGTTCCCAAACCTCAATTCTTGACTTTTGTGCACCTGCAGGCTCAACATCACATGGAAAGCTGCCAAGACTTGGGGGCTGCACCCTCCAAAGCAATGGCCCGAGCTATACCTTGGCCCTTTTTAGACACAGCTGGAGTGGTTGGGAGGCAGGGCACCAAGTCTCGAGACTGCATACAGCAGAGGGGCCCTGGACCTGGTCCAGGAAACCATTTTTCCTTCATAAGCCTCTGGGCCTGTGATGGGAGGGGCTGCCACAAAGGTCTCTGATATGCCCTGGAAATATTTTCCCCATTGTCTTGGCAATTAGCATTCGATTCCTCATTACTTACACAAATTTCTGCAGCCAGCTTGAATTTCTCCCCAGAAAACGGGTTTTTCTTTTCTATCACATGTTCAGGCTGCAAGTTTTCCAATCTTCTACGCTCTGCTTCCTCTTGAACACTTTGCTGCTTAGAAATGTCTTCTGCCAGATACAGTAAATCATCTTTCTCAAGTTCAAAGTTCCACAGATCTCTAGGGCAGGGGCAAAATACCACCAGTCTCTTTGCTAAAGCATAGCAAGAATTATCTTTATTCCAGTTCCCCCCAAGTTTCTCAACCCCATCTGAGACCATATCAATCTGAACTTTATTGTCCGTATCATTATCAGCATTTTGATCCAAGCCATTCAAGAAGTCTCTAGGAGGCCAGGTGCATTGGCTCATGCCTGTAATCCCAGCGCTTTAGGAGGCCTAGGTGGGTGGATCACCTGAGGTCAGGAGTTCTAGACCAGCCTGGCCAACATGGTGAAAACCTGTCTCTATTAAAAATACAATAATTAGCCGGGCGTGGTGGCAGGTGCCTGTAATCCCAGCTACTCGGGGGGAGGGGAGGCAAGGCGGGAGAATTCCTTGAACCCGGGAGGTGGAGGTTGCAGTGAGCCGAGTTCACACCATTACACTCCAGCCTGGGGGACAAGAGTGAGGCTTCCTCTCAAAAAAAAAAAAAAAGTATCTAGGAAGATCCAAACATTCCCACATGTTCCTGTCTTCTCAGCCCTCCAAGTCTCTAGGAAGTTCCAAAGTTTCCCACATTTTCCTGTCTTTTTTTTTTTTTTTTTTTTTTAAGTTGGAGTCTTGCTCTGTCACCCAGGCTGAAGTGCAGTGATGCGTTCTTGGCTCACTGCAACCTCTGCCTCCTGGGTTCAAGTGATTCTCCTACCTCAGCCTCCCAAGTAGCTGGGATTACAGGCATGTACCACCGTGCCTGGCTAATTTTTTTATTTTTAGTAGAGACAGGGTTTCACCATGTTGGCCGGGCTGGTCTTGAACTCCTGACCTCAAGTGATCCACTGGCCTCGGCCTCCCAGAATGCTGGGATTACAGGTGTTAGCCACTGCACTTGGCCTTCCTGTCTTCTTCTGAGCCCTCTAAGCTGTTCCACCTTCTGCCTGTTATCCAGTCCCAAAGTTGCTTCCACATTTTCAGGTATACTTATAGCAGCACCCCACTACCTCCTGGTACTAAGGTACTGTATTAGTCTGTTCTCGCACTGCCATAAAGAACTGCCTGAGACTGTAATGTATAAAAGAAAGAGATTTAATTGACTCACAGTTCAGCATAGCTGGGGAGGCCTCAGGAAACTTACAATAATGGTGGAAGGGGAAGTAAACACGTCCTTCTTCACATGGTGGCAGAAGAGAGAAGTGTCAAGTAAAGTGGGGGGAAAGCCTCTTATAAAACCATCAGATCTCACTCACTCACTATGACAAGAACAGCATGAGGGTAACTACCACCATGATTCAATTACCTCCCACCGGGTCCCTCCCATGACACATGGGGATTATGGGAAATACATTTCAAGATGAGATTTGGGTGGGACCACAGCCAAACCATATCATATGAATATTTTGCAAATATCTCCTCCTGTTCTGTGGGTTGTCTCTTTACTTTGTGAAGATTGTTTCCTTTTCTTTGCAGAAGCTTTTGAACTTGATGTAATCCATTTGTCAATTTGTACTTTGGTTGTCCATGTTTTTGAGTCTTACACAAAACATGTGTACCCAGGCCAGTATCATGGAGCATTTCCCCAACATTTTCTTCCAGTAGTTTCATAATTTTAAGTCTTAAATTTAAATCTTTAATCCATTTTGATTTTATTATTGTGTATGATGAGAGATAGGGGACGAGTTTCTTTCTTCTATATATGGGTTATTCTATTTTCTCAGCACTATTTACTAATGAGATTTTCCTTCCCCTATTGTATGTTCTTGCTGCCTTTGTTGAAGATGAGTTTTCTATAAATGTGTGGATTTATATCTGGGTTCTCCATTCTGTTCCATTAGTCTATGTATCTCTGTTTATGCCAGCACCATGATGTGGTTTTTTTTTTTTTTTTTTTTTTTTTTTTTTTTTTTTTTT